>NC_045164.1:29456540-29479040 GCF_900700415.2 Clupea harengus
CAGCCCGTACACGCCGTCCAACCCCGGCGAGCAGTTCTACATGTTCACCATAATAGCGTCGTGGCTCATCAACGCCGCCGGAAGACCCTTTGAGCCGCCACAGGAGTATGACGACCCCAACGCCACCGTGTCCAACATCCTGGCGCACCTGCGGGCCCTGGTGAGTGTGTGTGTGTGTGTGTGTGTGTGTGTGTGTGTCAGACGGAGACGGAGTGTGTTGATGCGTTGTGTGGTGGCGCAATAGGTTGATTACTACTGAGTGTGTTTGTGAAGATGAAGTGTGTGTGTGTGTGTGTGTGTGTGTGTGTGTGTGTGTGTAGGGAGGCCAGGTTGATTTCCCTCCAGCGAAACTGAAGTCTGGATCAGGGGAGCATGTGTGTTTCGTTCTGGACCGGCTCGTGGAGGAGACACTCAAACACAAAGGATTCAGCTGGAGGAGGTACACACACACACACACACACACACACACACACACACACACACACACACACACACAGCTGAAGGTTACCATACGCACCGACAACAAGGTACACACACTCACACACACACACACACAAACACGCTCTCTCTCACACACACACACACACACACACACACACACCTAGAAATGATCAAACATTTCTCATTATTCTGGTTTTGTTAGTCATTGTCATTTTATTCATCTCTCTTTCTCTCTCTCTCTCCTTTCCTCTCTCTCTCTCTTTCTTTTTTCTCTCTATCTCTCCCTCTCTCATTCCTTTCCTCTCTCTCTCTCTCTCCTCTCTCTCTTTCTCTCTCTCCACCCTTTTTTTTTCTCTCTCTCTCTCTCTATCTCTCTCCCTCTCTCTTAGGCCAGTGTACCCTTCAGAAGAACAGGGGGAGGAGTGTGTGATGGAGGATGATGCTGAGCTCACACTCAGCAAAGTAGAGGAGGAGATGACTGTGGGTATATCTCACACACACACACACACACACACACACACACACACACACACACTCAGACTCACCCACACACACACTCAGACTGACACACACACACACTCACTCACTCACTCACTCACACACTCACACACTCACACACTCACACACTCACACACTCACACACACACACACACGCACACACTCACAAACTAGTTACACGTATGCAGTTACACATGTTTTACTAGATGTCTGTGTGTGTACGTGTGTGTGTGTGTGTACGTGTACGGGTGTGTGTGTGTGTGTGTACGTGTACGTGTGTGTGTGTGTGTGTGTGAGTACGTGTGTGTGTGTGTGTGTGTACGTGTGTGTGTGTGTGTGTACGTGTGCGTGTGCGTGTGTGTGTGTGTGTGTGTTTTCAGGAAGATGCTGATGAGTTGGAGGAGGAGAATGTTCTTGACTTGGAGGCCCTGAAAGCACGATCCAATCAGAATGTGAGTTTAATGAGAGCACGCTCCAATCAGAATGTGAGTTTAATGAGAGCACGCTCCAATCAGAATGTGAGTTTAATGAGAGCACGCTCCAATCAGAATGTGAGTTTAATGAGAGCACGCTCCAATCAGAATGTGAGTTTAATAAGAGCACGCTCCAATCAGAATGTGAGTTTAATGAGAGCACGCTCCAATCAGAATGTGAGTTTAATGAGAGCACGCTCCAATCAGAATGTGAGTTTAATGAGAGCACGCTCCAATCAGAATGTGAGTTTAATAAGAGCACGCTCCAATCAGAATGTGAGTTTAATGAAAGCACGCTCCAATCAGAATGTGAGTTTAATGAAAGCACGCTCCAATCAGAATGTGAGTTTAATGAAAGCACGCTCCAATCAGAATGTGAGTTTAATAAGAGCACGCTCCAATCAGAATGGGAGTTTAATAAGAGCACGATCCAATCAGAATGTGAGTTTAATAAGAGTAGTGTTTCTCTTGCAGGGGGCTATGGGTAGTGTAGTTTAACTCAGCTCACAGTAGTGTTCTTCTTGTGGGAGGTTATGGGTAGTGTAGTTTAACTCAGCTCACAGTAGTGTTTCTCCCTCAGGTGGTTATGGGTAGTGTAGTTCAACTTAGCTCACAGTAGTGTTTCTCTCTCAGGTGGTTATGGGTAGTGTAGTTTAAGTCATGGAGGAAGTGTGTTTTAGTTGTGTGTGTTTCTGAGCAGGAAGGGAGTGCATCCAAACCAGAGATGATTCTAGAATCTCAGACGGATGCAGCCGAATGGAACCTGGAGGTGGAGAGAGTTCTACCACAGCTGAAGGTTACCATACGCACCGACAACAAGGTACACACACACACACACACACACACACACACACACACACACACACACACACACACACACACACACACACACACACACACACACACACACACACACACACACACAGCTGAAGGTTACCATACGCACAGACAACAAGGTACACACACACACACACACACACTCACACACACACACACACAGCTGAAGGTTACCATACGCACCGACAACAAGGTACACACACACACACACACACACACACACACACACACACACACACACACACAGCTGAAGGTTACCATACGCACCGACAACAAGGTACACACACACACACACACACAGCTGAAGGTTACCATACACACTTTTGCATTTCCTGTGTGTGTTCTCAGGACTGGAGGGTTCATGTAGACCAAATGCACCAACACCAGGATGGCATCAAGAGCTCACTCAAGGAGGCAAAGGTGAGGGCAGTGTGTGTGTGTGTGTGTGTGTGTGTGTGGTTGTGTGTGTGTGTGTGTGTGTGTAATGAGTGTGTCTCTGTTTGTGTATTTAATGTGGTGTGCGTGTGTGTAAGTGTGTGTGTGTTAAATGTGGTGTGTGTAATGTGTGTGTTTGTGTGTAATGTGTGTGTGTTAAATGTGGTGTGTGTAATGTGTGTGTGTAGGGTTATCTGGATAAGCTACATGAGGACATCAGTAAGACTATCTCTGTGTGTGTGTGTGTGTGTGTGTTTAATGTGGTGTCTGTGCGTGTGTGTGTGTGGTGTGTGTGTGTGTGTGTGTGTGTGTGTGTTTAATGTGGTGTGTGTAATGTGTGTGTGCAGGGTTATCTGGATAAG
The DNA here is from genome assembly GCF_900700415.2 of Clupea harengus. NCBI lineage: Eukaryota > Metazoa > Chordata > Actinopteri > Clupeiformes > Clupeidae > Clupea > Clupea harengus. The sequence goes on from NC_045164.1 coordinate 29,459,587, forward strand.
CTACACGAGGACATCAGTAAGACTATCTGTGTGTGTGTGTGTGTGTGTGTGTGTGTGTGTGCGTGTGTTTAATGTGGTGTGTGTTTAATGTGGTGTGTGTAATGTGTGTGTTCAGGGTTATCTGGATAAGCTACATGAGGACATCAGTAAGACTCTGGAGAAAGTGACCAGCAGAGAGAAATACCTCAACACACAGCTGGAGCACCTAATCACGGAGTACCGCACCGCCCAATCACAGCTCAGTCAGGTGAGACATCCACCAATCACAGCTCAGTCAGGTGAGATCCACCAATCACAGCTCAGTCAGGTGAGACATCCACCAATCACAGCTCTGTCAGGTGAGACATCCACCAATCACAGCTCTGTCAGGTGAGACATCCACCAATCACAGCTCAGTCAGGTGAGACATCCACCAATCACAGCTCAGTCAGGTGAGAGTGAGACATCCACCAATCACAGCTCAGTCAGGAGAGAGTGAGACATCCACCAATCACAGCTCAGTTAGGCACAAGTGCTGTTATCAGTTAACTTAGCTAATCTGAGTCTGAAGGAGATCCCACACACATCATTTCACTTACAATATGTTTGTGTGTGTGTGTGTGTGTGTGTGTGTGTGTCTGTGTCTGTGTCTGTGTCTGTCTGTGTCTGTCTGTGTGTGTCTGTGTGTGTGTGTGTGTGTGTCTGTGTGTGTGTGTCTGTGTCTGTGTCTGTCTGTGTCTGTCTGTGTGTGTCTGTGTGTGTGTGTGCGTGTGTGTGTGTGTGTGTTTCAGGCAAAAGAGCTTTATCAGCATGGTAGTGGTGGAGTTACAGAGAGAACAAGAACTCTTGCAGAGGTAAGTGTCACACGCGCGCGCATCCCCTGACACACACACACAAACACATGCGCGCACACACACACACACCTGACACACACCTGGCATCACCTGGCTCACTCACTCACTCACTCACTCACTCACTCACGTTAAACTCTAATCAGGCTCTCCTGACTGTGTGTGTGTGTGTGTGTGTGTGTGTGTGTGTGTGTGTGTGTGTGTGTGTGTGTGTGTGTGTGTGTGTAGATCAGTGAGGAGCTGGAGAAGGTCAAACAGGAGATGGAGGAGAAAGGCAGCAGCATGTCAGATGGAGGTACACACACACACACACACACACACACACAGACACACACACACACACACACACAGACACACACACACACACACACACACACACACAGACACACACACACACACACACACACACACACACACACACACACACACACACACACACACACACACACACACATACACACACACACACACACACACACATACACACACACACACACACACACACACACACACACACACACACACACACACACACACACACACAGACACACACACACAGACACACACACACACACACACACACACACACACACACATACACACACACACACACACACACACACATATGTACACACACACACACACACACACACACACACACACACACACACACACACACACACACACACGTGGAGTGTAGTCTGTTGTTTTTATATAGGCTAAGATTGCACACACACACACCTAAGATCCTATGTAGAGTGTAGTCTGTTATTTTTATATGGGCTAAGATTGCACACACACACACACACACACACACACACACACACACACACACACACACACACACACACACGTCTGTATGTACGTGTGTATATTTATGTTTGTTGCAGTTTTCATGAAGGCAGATTTTGTATTCATTCATTTTTAGTTTTAAGCTACTGGATACATTTTTAGAATGCATTGTTTTAATTGCTCTGTCCAAAATGACTCTGTTTTTAAATCAAATCAAATCAAATCAAACTTTATTTGTACGGCGCATTTCATACACGGAGGTAACACAATGCGCCTCACAGTAGGAAAGAAAAGGGGGGGGGGGGGTTACAAACACTTGTAAAAAAAAAACACACAGATTTTCTAGAGATAAATAAACAGGAAATAAAATAAACGTACTAACCGCACTGGCATCGTAAAGGACTACTCAGCACGGTCATCGTCAAACTAAGAGACAGCTGCTGGGGGGGGGGGGGGGGGTTACTAACACTTGAAAAGAGACAGAAATAAGTAAATAAATAAATGTTCCATAAATGTTAAATAAATACATTTTACAGTGAGTGATAAGCGAGATCAAAGAGGTGTGTCTTAAGTGCATGTTTAAAGGTTTCAACCGTTTCAGCCATTCTTAGGTATTCTGGCAGAGTGTTCCAAAGGTTGGATACATATTATTTGATCTCGTTATAATCTTACTAATTATTTTAAATTCATTTATTATCTTCTGCACTTCATTAGCACTTGTATTACTTTGCATTATTGTTGTTGTGACTCTATACCATGTTAAGCACCTTGAGACCTCTTTGTATTTTAAAGTGTGCTATACAAAGAAAATCCATTATTATTATTTTATTTATTTAGCAGACATTTTTGTCCAAAGCGACGTACAAGGAAGAGAACAGTCAACCTACGAGCAATAAAGACCTACTGTAACAATAAATACTATTTTACATAAGAAATAGAAAATAAAAACGAAGTGCAGGAATGTAACTGCTGAAGTGCAAGTTAAGCGCTAGTCAAGGTGCCAGTTAGGAAGGGAGGTGCTCTCTGAAGAGTTGGGTCTTCAAAAGCTTCTTAAAGGTAGAGAGGGACGCCCCTGCTCTGGTAGTGCTGGGTAGTTTGTTCCACCAACGTGGAACTACAAATGAGAATAGTGAGATCAACTATCTGTATGTGTGTGTCTGTGTGTGTCTGCGTGTCTGTGTGTGTGTGTGTGTGTAGCTCCAGTGGTGAGGATCAGGCAGAGTTTGACTAAACTGCGTCAGGAGATCCAGCAGATGGACGTGAGAATGGGTGTGGTGGAACACACACTGCTACAGGCACGCCTCAACCAGAAGAACAACATGACCCGGGACATGCACGCCACACACACTCACTCTGACACACACACCTACTGACACACACACACACACACACACACACACACACACACACACACACTACTACAGGCACGCCTCAACCAGAAGAACAACATGACCCGGGACCGGGACATGCACGCCACACACACTCACTCTGACACACACACCTACTGACACACACACACACACACACACACACACACACACACACACACACTACTACAGGCACGCCTCAACCAGAAGAACAACATGACCCGGGACATGCACGCCACACACACTCACTCTGACACACACACCTACTGACACACACACACACACACACACTACTACAGGCACGCCTCAACCAGAAGAACAACATGACCCGGGACATGCACGCCACACACACTCACTCTGACACACACACCTACTGACACACACACACACACACACACACACACACACACACACACACACACACACACACACACACACTACTACAGGCACTCCTCAACCAGAAGAACAACATGACCCGGGACATGCACGCCACACACACTCACTCTGACACACACACCTACTGACACACACACACACACACACACACACGCACACACACTACTACAGGCACGCCTCAACCAGAAGAACAACATGACCCGTGACATGTCTTTTATAAACTGTAAAAATGTATACTGTAAAATCAGAATATTGTTTTCTTCTGAATAAAGTATTTAAAGTCTTTCAGAATTAAGTCACTTCTACAGCCGTTGTTTATCTGACAAAACTACAACAGAATCATTTGCTAATTACATTTAACAATTAGAACCTAGAGCCAAGACAAGACTACAGCACACACACACACACTCGCACACACACACACACACACACACACACACACACACAGCCCCACCTCATACACACACACACACACACACATCCCCACCTCATACACACACACAGCCCCACCTCATACACACATCCCCACCTCATACACACACACACACGCACAGCCCCACCTCATACACACACACACACACACACACGCACAGCCCCACCTCATACACACACACACACTCGCACACACACACACACACACACAGCCCCACCTCATACACACACACACACACACAGCCCCACCTCATACACACACACAGCCCCACCTCATACACACACACACACACGCACAGCCCCACCTCATACACACACACACACACACATCCCCACCTCATACACACACACACACCACACACACATCCCCACCTCATATCGACCTCTTAACAGATGGTGTCACACACACACACACACACACACACACACACACACACACACACACACACATCCCCACCTCATATAAACCTACCAACAGATGCTGTCACACACACACACACACACACACACACACATCCCCACCTCATATCGACCTCCTAACAGATGGTGTCACACACACACACACACACACACACACACACCACACACACACACACACACACACACACACCACACACACAGATCCCCACCTCATATCGACCTACTAACAGATGGCATCACACACACACACACACACATCCCCACCTCATACACACACACACACCACACACACATCCCCACCTCATATCGACCTACTAACACAGCTTTGCCGTGCCGTTAGGGGTTACGCCTCTTCCTCCCACTGCCTACGTGGTACTGTAAAACACGAGGCTCTGGGGTTCTATGTGTTCATGTCTCCTGTTCTTCTCCGTTCAACCTGTAGGAGGAGCTAGAGATTGCAGGCTGTTGCTAATGAGGGGCGGGGCTCCATGTGATGGCCATCAGTATATAGCCGGTGTCCCGGAACCTCAGTGGAGGTCTCTTTCCTGCTCTGGCCTGACGCTGGAAGGCTGTCTGCAGCATTCCAGCATTCCCAATTGCCTTTACTTTATGCACTACACATAGTCTACATTACTGACGCGCATGACACTTTATTTTAACCTTTCTTTCCACTAACTGACTTTTGTACATATTTTGTAAATAAATTAATATTATTGTTTAAACGTTTCCCGACGGCGTCTGTCTCCCCTATGTCATGGCTACTGTGAGCTAGGTAGTCGTGACAACATGTAGTTTGGGAGATATATAACCCTAGTTATATATATATAGGAACTAACACTATCTGGGGGTCCAATACAAACTACATATAACTCTCTCTCTATAGGCAGCACGGTGGCTCAGTGGTTAGCACTGTCGCCTCACAGCAAGAAGGCCCTGGGTTCGAATCCCGGTCGTTCCAGGTCCTTTCTGTGTGGAGTTTGCATGTTCTCCCCGTGCCTGCGTGGGTTTACTCCGGGTACTCCGGTTTCCCCCACCATCATAAAGACATGCATTGCATCGAATGAATATGAATGAATGTTGGTGGTGGTCGGAGGGGCCGTTGGCGCTGATTGGCAGCCACGCTTCTGTCAGTCTGCCCCAGGGTAGCTGTGGCTACTGATGTAGCTTACCACCACCGGTATGACTGTGTATGAATGACTACTGGACTCTGTAAAGCGACTTCGGGTATATAGAGAACCGCTATATAAGATTGAATTGATTGATTGATTGATTGATATATATAGATACATAACCCTATATATATATATATTTATGTACTAACACCATCTGGGGGTCCAATACAAACTACATGAAGTCATCATTTCATTCCTCTCATAGGTATATCACTTCCTGTTTGTGTTTATATTTCCTCAAAGACACACCTGAGGGGTATTCCAGCAAGCGTGGGTACCCTAGCCTGGCATAAACCCTAAACCCGCTGAGTGAACCTGTCGCACCTTACTCCGAGTTATGGGGTTCAGAACACCGTTTATGAGTTCACTCAGTCCACCCCGTGTTGACTAAGCAAGAAGTCGGGAAAGACATTGACCATTCACAATAATAATACAATATAATATCAATAATCATATAATAATAATCTTTATTTATAGACACCGTTTACAAAGTGCTCCATAGAGGCAGTAAAATATAATCATGAAATCATCAGGTTTGAAAAGGAAACAGATAAAACAATTAGGTAGGCGATATATAAAAATAAGAGTGGTCCACCAACACAGTAAAAACATTATTATTTTCCACAATATACAAATTGTCATTTATTAGGTTAGTCCTTCTTGGCAGCAGCCTTTCTCACGGCAGCCAGGATGCTCGCTCTTTCTCTAAGCGCGGATGTGAGTATATCTCCACCCCAGAACTTCAACAACTCCATGGCGCGCCTTTCGTAGGGGATCATATCATCCACCAATAAAGAATAAAAACATTTTTTATGGCAATAAAAGACAATTCAATGGGAATTAAAACTCAGGAAAGGCTTTCCCTTCTTAAAACACACTTTCATAGAGTCAGTGACTTCCTTAGAGTCCCTTCTTAAAACACACTTTTATATGACCTCTAAGGATTTCCTCAGGCAGATTTTTATGCAGATCGCATGTGAAGTTTGAGTTTAAAAAATGACTAGTCTGAAGGCAGGCTTTCCTCCTCATCTGTTCAAGAGGCCTACTTCCTTTAAGTGACAACAATCTTAAAATCTAAAAAAGGCTCCTCATCTGTTCAATAGTCCTGAATCTCCTGAGTGACATTCAACCCCATCATTGCTTTCCTCCTCATCTGTTGAAGAGTGAGTAGATCTATCATTGCTTTCCTCCTCATCTATCCGAAAAATAAACCGTCCTGAATCTCCTCCTGAGTGACAGTTGACCCCCTCATTTTGATCCTCACATCCTGGTTGCAGTCCAGTTTGGGGTTATCTCCCTCTCTACACTTCCCACTGGGTTTAGTGCATCTCTTCCTTCGTGGAGAAAAACAGACACACAGAAACACATTAGATCTCCCCACAAACCTCACACTCACCTACAGCTTTAAGGATAAAACACACACAAACATCATAACTCTACACAAACCTCACACTCTCCTACAGCTTTAAGGATAAAACACACACAGACATCCCAACTCTACACAAACATCACACTCTCCTACAGCTCTCCATCGGGAGCACCTCACTCCATAATCACTAAGTCTGTCTGATAAAACATCAAAGATGTCTTTAAGGCATTAAAAGACATCAATGTGTGTGTGTGTGTGTGTGTGTGGAGGGAGGGTAAGATGCTTTCTAATCAACAGTCAGACAGTGGCCAACAGATAGACAGATCAAGAGTCAGACAGACAGACAGACAGTCAGACAGACAGGTCAGTCAGTAGAAGTACACACCCAGTGAGGATCACAGTGCAATCTGGACGGCGCTTATCGGACTCCTGCAGAAGACTGATCCCCTCCTCCAGTAAGAGACCATCAGCCCAATACAAGCCCATTGAAGCATATAACCTGAAATAAAAATATACTTCTTTAGGTCTGTCATGGATCTCCAACACCACCATAAACACTCTGTAGCTTTCTCAAACAATATCTGTTTTTTTTTATTAAAACTAACTCACTCACACACACTCTCTCTCTCTCACACACACAGACCTGCACAGTGTGTCCATACATACTACCCCTCCATGCATAGACTACATACAGAAACAGAAGATGATGCATCTCTTACTTTACTTCCTTCAGAGTGGGGCACGTGTGGATGAGGTTGAGGATCCAGTGGGCCCAGCTCTCAGTCAGGCATCTCACCACCAACTCCACCTTCTCCAGATCAGGCAGAGTCCACCAGTCAGTGAAGGACTCGAGAACACCCATACAGTCACCTGGAGACCTATGTGGACTTCAACACAAACACACAAAAACATGGCTGAATAATACCAGACACCCATGTGTGGAAAATATGCTTTTTAATTATATTTGAATTATTTGGTCTTACTTTGCTCCTAAACCTGTGACCTCGCGAAACTTGTGGATGAAGTCAGTAAAGCTGCCACTGGTTGGGCTGTTGGCTTGTGACAGGGTAATTGAAACGGGTGACATTGTGGAAGACAACGATGAATTCACCTCCAGTCTGAAACACAGGCACAAGAGGGCTTAGTTTAGTATTTTACACATAAAAATGCTCACTCTTCAGGTGCAACCTGTAACATTTACATACAACACTATTAACACAGACAGTGAAGCTTCTCATGAAGGGAGGTTTCACCTGAGGCTTCTGGAGTCTTTCTTCACAGAGAGAGAGGAGGAGGGTGGCCTTGAATAATGCCCAAGCCTGCCAATCAGAACACATTGGTACTAGACTATCAGAGAGTACCCCACCAAAAGATAGAAATATAATATACCATTCAGTACACACACACACACACACACACACACACACACATACCATCAGTTCAGCACCTTGCAGTTAATCAACCTTGACTGCTATGATAATCAGTTAATTTGAGCAATCTTGCTGTTCTCACCAGAGGTTACGGCACGTCTCTGTGTTCTGCATGAAGTCCAAGCACAGGGTGGTGCCAGTGATGGTCGTCACAGACAGACGGACTTCACCCACAGACTTTTGTCTGGAGAGAACACTGAGGACCTGCTCCACACTCTCAGGTGAGAGGCTGCTCTGTGCCACGCTGTGAATGAGCACATACAGACCAATCTCAATCTCTCTCTTCTGGTCTCTTTATTATGCACTCACACATTATACATGTGTGTTCATGTTCTCTTTACTTTAATTAACCCTGACCTGTTTGTTATTAAGATAAACTATGTCTAAGGAAGACAGGATGGCAGATTTGTTAATGTTAATCCCCAACACTGCAAAGCTAAACTGGGTAGAAACTGGATTCAGTCCTGGACGGCACAAACAGAAGGGAAGACAACAAGCATATAACACAAGGAACACACTATTTTTGCTCTACCTAATGTAGAGTTGAAAAGATAGAAGTTGTACAAGTTCTTTATAATCACAAATCACAAATATAAAATGATTACCTCAGTTCAGTCAGGATCTTTCCCTCCCCCAGAGCTGAGATCAGGTCAACAACATCAGCATCTGACAGGTTCTCCACAGTTAACCTTTCAACAACATGAAGACAGCCATCAGACCATTCAACCACAACAGATCAGATCTCTCACAATCAGACCACAGCACGACACACAGATGAAGCTGAACGTATGAAAACACTGATGGCCAGATGTTTCCACATGGCCAGAGTACCCCATGAGTAGAATTACTCACATCCAAATCCACTGGCTGGTTTGACATTTGTACTGAATATGATTACAGCAACAGATTAGTTAACAAGTCAAAGGCTCAGGAAAAGGGCGCAACTGTTTTGATACAAAGCGGGAAAGGAAAATATTGACTTTGAATTTGACTTTCACAGGTAACAGTGTGAAAAAACCAGTAGACTGGTGCCTGATACAGAGTGTTAATCTCACGATTCGAAGACTTCGTTTAGAATTACTCATACCCTCACCTGGTGAAAACTCTCATTTGCGGTTCCCTGATGGTGGAATGAGCTACCAAATGCTATCAGAGCAGGGGCATCCCTCTCTTACTAGTCATATGTGTATATCATTCTTTGTAATGTTAAAATACACAGTTTCATAAAATGCCTATCTGGCACTTGACTGATGAAACAATTCAGTTATTCTTCTCTTTGATCACCTCTTGTATTGTTGTACCTCACAATAAGTCATACTTGTAATGAAATGATTGCAAGATGATTTAGTGCTGTGTGAAAATATCTATTCTAGTTCTAACATATTATAGAAGACAATAGTGATTTCCCCTCCAGACTGAAACACAGGCACATAAGGGCTTAGTTTAGTATTTTACACATAACAATGCTCACCCTTCAGGTGCAACCTGTAACGTTTACATACAACACCATTAACACAGACAGTGAAGCTTCTCATGAAGGGAGGTTTTACCCGAGGCCTCTGGAGTCTTTCTTCACAGAGAGAAAGGAGGGTGGCGTTGAATTACCCTGAAGCCTGCCAATCAGAACACAGTCCAAGCACAGGGCTGCGGTGGTGACAGTGATGGTCGTCACAGACAGACAGACTTTACCCACAGACTTTTGTCTGGAGAGAACACTGAGGACCTGCTCCACACTCTCAGGTGAGAGGCTGCTCTTATCCACTCTGTGAATGAGCACATACAGACCAATCTCAATCTCTCTCTCGTTTGTTATTAAGATAAACTATGTTTAAGGAAGACAGGATGGAAGATTTGTTAATGTTACTCTCCAACACTGTAAAGCTAAACTGGGTAGAAACTGGATTCAGTCCTGGACGGCACAAACAGAAGGGAAGACAACAAGCATCTAACACAAGGAACACAATATATTTGCTCCACCTAATGTAGAGTTGAAAACATAGAAGTTGTACAAGTTCTATATAATCATAAATCACAAATGTAAATTGATTACCTTAGTTCAGTCATGAGCTCCCCCAGAGCTGAGATCAGGTCACCAACATTATCATCTTCTGACAGACTCTCCACAGTTAACCTTTCAACAACATGAAGACAGCCATCAGACCATTCAATCACAACAGATCAGCTCTCGCACAAACAGACCACAGCACGACACACAGATGAAGCTGAACGTATGAAAACACTTATGGCCAGATGTTTCCACATGGCCAGAGTACCCCATGAGTAGAATTACTCACATCCAAATCCACTGGCTGGTGTGACATTTTGTACTGAATATGATTACAGCAACAGATCAGTTAACAAGTCAACGGCTCAGGAAAAGAGCACAACTGTTTTGATACAGAGCATGAAAGGAAAATGTTGAGACTTAGAGTTCTTCAATGTTTGAAACAGTAGACAGGTGCCTGATACAGAGTGTAAAATATCAATACTCTAATACTTCCTTTCAGAATGACTTATACCCTCAACTGGTATGAAATCCATCTTCTTTGCTGGGTTTCATTTAAGAGCCCAATGGGTGCTTTAATTCCTCCAGACCCACATGTGGTGCTCTAACAGCACTTGACATCAGATATTAGGGATGGAATGATTACTGTTCTGACCCAGCATGACTTTGATGCTTTGTGCTGGGAGTATAAAATAGGTAGCAGACACTGAAACATGGTACTGCATGCTGTCAAAAACTGACAGGAGCAAGGGTGGCGTTCCTACTAACACCTGCCCACAACCTGACAAAACCACAGAGGATCCTTGGTGTTTTGTGTTTGCATGTGGTTTATATAGGAGTCATATGTATATTATTTTTTGGGAATGTTTCAACAATACTCAAAGATGCATAAAATGTCTTTCTGGCACTTGACTGATGAAACAATTCAGTTATTCTTCTCTTTGATCACCTCTTGTATTGTTGTACCTCACGATAAGTCATACTGGTGGTGAAATGATTGCAAGATGTTTTAGTGCAGTGTGAAAATATCCATTCTAGTTCTAACATATTATAGAGGGCAATAGTGATTTTACATCCAGCCTGAAACACAGGCACATGAGGGCTTAGTTTAGTACTTTACACATAACAATGCTCACTCTTCAGGTGCAACCTGTAACGTTTACATACAACACCATTAACACAGACAGTGAAGCTTCTCATGAAGGGAGGTTTTACCCGAGGCCTCTGGAGTCTTTGAACACAGAGAGAGAGAATTCACCTGAGTTATCCTCAAGCCTGCCAATCAGAACACAGAATCAATGGGGACTGACCAATCAAAGAACAAACACAGAGTTAATTGGTTCCAGCCAATCAGAATACACCACCAAAAAAATTGAAATATAACATTCAGTACAGACACACACACACAGACACACACAGACACACACAGACACACACAGACACACACACACACACACACACACACACACAATAAGTTCAGCACCTTGCAGTTAATCAACCTTGACTGCTATGATAATCAGTTAATTTAATCAATCTTGCTGTTCTCATGTCAGGTGACGGCACGTCTTTGTGTTCTGAATAAACTCCAAGCACAGGGCTGCGGTGGTGACAGTGAAGGTCGGCACAGACAGACAGACTTCATCCACAGACTTTTGCCTGGAGAGAACACTGAGGACCTGCTTCACACTCTCAGGTGAGAGGCTGCTCTCATCCACATTGTTAATGAGCACATACAGACCAATCTCAATCTCTCTCTTCTGGTCTCTTTATTATGCACTCACACATTATACATGTGTGTTCATGTTTTCTTTACTTTAATTAACCCTGACCCGTTTGTTATTAAGATAAACTATGTCTAAGGAAGACAGGATCGCAGATTTGTTAATGTTACTCCCCAACACTGCAAAGCTAAACTGGGTAGAAACTGGATTCAGTCCTGGACGGCACAAACAGAAGGGAAGACAACAAGAATATAACACAAGGAACACACTATTTTTGCTCTACCTAATGTAGAGTTAAAAAGAAAGAAGTTGTACAAGTTCTATAAATCATAAATCACAAATGTAAAAGGATTACGTCAGTTTTGTCAGGATCTTCCCCTCCCCCAGAGCTGAGATCAGGACACCAACATCAGCATCTGACAGCCTCTCCACATGTAACCTTTCAACAACATGAAGACAGCCATCAGACCATTCAACCACAACAGATCAGTTCTCTCACAAACAGACCACAGCATGACACACAGATGAAGCTGAACGTATGAAAACACTGATGGCCAGATGTTTCCACATGGCCAGAGTACCCCATGAGTAGAATTACTCACATCCAAATCCACTGGCTGGTGTGACATTTTCTACTGAATATGATTACAGCAACAGATCAGTTAACAAGTCAAAGGCTCAGGAAAAGAGCACAACTGTTTTGATACAGAGCATGAAATTACTCATTACTCATACCCTCACCTGGTATCAAATCTCTTTTGTATATTAATTTCATATTCAAACTATGTATATTCATTTTTTTGGGAATATTATAAAAATACTCAAAGTCGCATAAAGGTCTATTTGGCACACGACTGATGAAACAATTTACTTTTTGATCACCTCTTGAATTGTTGCACAGTTATACTTGTGATGAAATGATTGTATGGTGTTGTAGTGGTGTGTGGAAATATCCAGTCTAGTTATAACATATTATGGAAGGCAATCTGTATTATATTGTGTTAATCTTGGTCACCTGATATGACTGTATATAATGCCATCTGAAGACAAATTTCTCTCTTCAAAGATACACTCACCCCAGCTCCTCACACCTGCTCAGTGCAGGCTGCAGCATCCTCAGCTTCACACACACACACACACACACACACACACCCCAGCTCCTCACACCTGCTTAGTGCAGGCTGCAGCATCATCAGCTTCACACACACACACACACACACACTCACCCCAGCACCTTACACCGGCTCAGTGCAGGCTGCAGCATCATCAGTTTCACACACACACACACACACACACACCCCAGCTCCTCACACCTGCTCAGTGCAGGCTGCAGCATCATCAGCTTCACACACACACACACACACACACACACAGACCCCAGCTCCTCACACCTGCTCAGTGCAGGCTGCAGCATCATCAGCTACACACACACACACACACACACACAAACACACACACACACACACTCACCCCAGCTCCTCACACCTGCTCAGTGCAGGCTGCAGCATCCCCAGCTTCTCTGCTGTTATGTTGCACTCCGTGAGCTTCAGGCTTCTGATGGTCGGGCAACACTGCAGGCAGTACAGCAGCACCCAGCAGTCTGTCCTCGTCAGGGGAATGCGGTCAAACTTGATCTCACCCCAGACTCCCATGGCTCTCCTTACAAACTCCTCCTCATGGAGCTCATAGAGACAATGGAGTATATGCAGCATATCCTCAAACATTCCGCTATGCATATACAGATTATTCTTTTGATGCTTTCTCTGCTTTTCCAAAACGCTTAGAAGCCACTCCTGCAGATGATCTTGAATGGATGGCCAGGACTGCTTTTTCAGGTTAGGGTAAATGTCTCTGTTTGAAAGCCCAAAAAGGAATTGAATAACAGGGTTAAAACGTTCAACGTTTCTTAACAACTCCTGTAGTTTGTCAAGTGCCTCTTTCTTATTCTCCAACATCAGGTACTGGCGAGCAGCGAAGAACTCCTGGAAGCTCAGATGCATGAAACTGTACATTCTTTCCTTTTTGACTTTCTTCCTTTGCAAGAATTTGCAGAGAAAAGGATTGTGTTTGGTTGCTTGTGATGGATCAGGGAAAGCCTCAGACAAACTCTTCTCATCAAACAGGACCTGATGTTCCTGTAACCCTCTCTCTGCCAGCTGGCCCAGGCTCCTCAGCAGTGTCTCCTCAGCAGGCTGACTCAAACCCTGGCAGTGATGCTTCAGCAGAATGGACACAAAGTGCACAAATATAGAGGTGGATGTTTCTAGTCCCTTAGTGATGTCCAGGCCTTCTTCTTCTTGCTCCCTGAAAACTGTGCAGATGATCCAGCAGATGACGGGGATGAAGCAGGCAGTGTACAAAGTCTCGTTGGTCCTCACACAGTCGAATGCTTTCTTTGCTAGCGGCTTTTCTTTGAAAAACCTCTGGAAGTACTCATTCACCCCCTCCTCAGTGAAGCCTAGGATGTCAGTGAAACGCTGAGAATCACTGAGCAGATCGCTCAGTTTGTCTGAAGCAGTGGACCTGGTGGTGACCAGCAGGAAGCACTTAGGCAGGAGAAGCCCCTTCAGCAGAGCGCTCAGAGTGGCCTCAACAGGAGCTTCTCTGAAAGGGTCTTTAGGTGGCACTGTGCTAGTTTTCTCAAATGAGAACTTGAGCTCATCAAAGCCATCAATGAGGAAGAGCACTTTCATGTTTGAGTCCTTCAGCACCTCTTCTGTCTCACTGGTTAAGCTTGGACAGTAGCTCAGGAGATCCACCAGACTGCATGCCTCTGAGATGTCATTAAGCTCTTTGCATTTAAGGTGAAGAACAAGGTTGAACAGGTCTTTGAATACTTTTCCTGAGGCCCAGTCGTACATGATCTTCTGAGCAGTGAAGGATTTGCCATATCCAGAGTGGCCCTGGAGAATGACTGCCTTTGGAACATCTCCATCTTTATCAGGTTTGAACAACTGGTCAACAGTGATTCTCTCGTACGCTTCACTGGCCCTGGTTTTTAAGACCTGCTGGTGATCTTCTCCTCTACAACGGATCTCCTCCTCTCTTTCTTTCTGCTTTCTGTGTGTCTCAACGATCAGCAGCTCAGTGTAGCGGTCAGCCAGCAGAACATTCTCACCAGATAGAGAGTTATACTCCTTCACTTTTTTATATGAGGAGCAGATGGATGTCTTGTATTCATTTATTTTGGAGATAGGATCTACAAAAGAACAATTTTATAAACAACATTGACTATTATTTTTAATTATTTTTTCAGTTTCAATTTAATATAATGATAAATAAAATCTGAATTTACCAGGGTCCTGTGGTGGTGTTGCCGGAGCAGAAACCCCAGGACCTTCAGGGAATAAAGAGGATGAAGATGATGAAGAGGATGAGGTGGACATCCACTGGAACAGTTTTCCCAAAAGGACATTTCTGGGCTTGACCAGAGACACTACTAGGTTGGAGAGGATGGTCTCTCCTACTCCTACTCATGGTTTGTGTGTGTGTGTGTGTGTGTGTGTGAGTGTGGATGTTCTCTCCTACTCCTACTCATGGTTTGTGTGTGTGTGTGTATGTGTGTGAGTGTGGATGTTCTCTCCTACTCCTACTCATGGTTTGCATGCTGCTTACTGTCTAGAACAGTTGGCATGATCCTACACAACTGGGCTTCACTGAATGGAGTCATACTGTGTCCAGAGTTTATGTTGACCTCTACCCTACACACCCCTACATGTCACTGACCAGTGTGCCCTGCTCAGCAGCACCCCAGGACTAGCATTACCTGGAGCTAATGCTAAAATACACTTCTGATGTTCACACTCCCTGTGTGTGTGTGTGTGTGTGTGTGTGTGTGTGTGTGTGTGTGTGCACTGCAGATGAATCATGCGTTCTATATTAACACTCAAACCAGGACATCAATATATAATTTACTGTTGAATCTAATGTCTTTATCTTACCATGATAATGATTGTGTGAGTTGATGTTGATGTTTCCCTGAACTAAACTTCGTGTCAGGACTGGAGCTGAGACATGGCTTCCATCCTGAGCTACAATCTTCGCATACTTAGCTTTAGGGGAGAAGCCACTTGCAGCCTCTTCTGGGTCCTCTCCTGTCAAGACTTCAAACAGAAAGCAGACCTGCTCAGCAGCACCCCAGGACTAGCATTACCTGGAGCTAACGCTATAATACACATCTGATGTTCACACTCCCCTGTGTGTGTGTGTGTGTGTGTGTGTGTATGTGTGTGAGACTAGCATTACCTGGAGCTTACGCTATAATGCACATCTGATGTTCACACTCCCCTGTGTGTGTGTGTGTGTGTGTGTGTGTGAGACTAGCATTACCTGGAGATAACGCTATAATACACATCTGATGTTCACACTCCCCTGTGTGTGTGTGTGTGTGTGTGTGTGTGTGTGTGTGTGTGTGTGTGTGTGTGTGAGACTAGCATTACCTGGAGCTAAAGCTGTAATACCCATCTGATGTTTACACTCCCCTGTGTGTGTTGTGTCTGTCTTTAGGTGATATTGGACTTTTCTTTTCTTTTTAATATGTATGCTTTGGCAATATGAATTGAAATTTTTGTCATGCAAATAAAGCTCTTTTGAATTTGAGAGGAGAGAGAGAGAAAGAGGAGGGAGAGAGAGAGAGAGAGAGAGAGAGAGAGAGAGAGAGAGAGAGATACCTTGTCTGATATCTGAGAAAACATCTCTCAGTCTTGGATATTGCTCCAACACACACTGGTGCTTCAGCAAGTCTATGAACTTCTGACAGGCCTCTTCCCCCTTGTCTCTCAGTTTATCCAGCACTTCACCAGATGTCTTCTCAGTGTTTTGAGGAAGGCTTTTAAGAGCACTGTAGTCACGATCTGTGATGAGTCTGTTCTGCTGAACATGTTGGAGGATAAATTCCGTTTCAGCAGACAGGATCTCGGATAGAATTATCTTCTTTTCAAGTATTATATCCATGGTTACCTGCAAAATCTCAACAATCCTAAAACACAAAAACAAAACAGACATATTTAACACATTACTAATAAACCATTGATAATTCCGACCACACATTCTGTTATTTATAGGACTGAATAAAGAGCTAATGTTTGAGGATAAAATATATAATAAATATATACATTATATATTATATTGTGCTTTATAGAACATTCTGTTGAAGTTATATACATGTTATCTGTGCTATTCTGTTGAAGTTATATTATCTGTGCTTTATAGAACATTCTGTTGAAGTTATATATATATACACCGTAGGTCTCACACAATATGGCAAGACTATCAGATCTATCACACCTGACTCCCAATCGAAACATATCAGCACTCCAATAAATGAGCCTGTAACATATAAAACTGAAACCACTCGGAGTTTGAAAAGCAAAGTCACTTCCGAGAAACGCATTGCTTACGGGCCCCTCCTCCACGGCCCCTGTGCAACCGCACTGCCTGCACAGTCTATAGTTACGCCCCGGATCGCACGTTTTAAAAACTTTCCATTGCGATGACTCTCACATGAGAACATCGCCTAACCTAGGCCTTCATTCAAAACTGTTCTCATTCTGTTCCTCTTCAGTATTCCAACCAGGAAGTTGCACAGCCCTGCACGCTTCTATACTGTTTGTTAGCGCCCCTGCCTGAACTACAGTCTGGTCCACAGATGTTCTTCTATCGACGAAGAAATTAGCGTATCATTTCATTAAATAAATCATATACGCTAAATGTACTGTTCCTGCTACGTGTTTTACACGACCAGTAGTTAAACTTTCAGCCAAACTCGGTTTTCACGAGACAGGAAGCGAGCGCCTTGCTCCTTTATTGATATACAGGTGAAAACGTATGCGTGAAACTGTAATAAACAAGAAACAGAAATTACTTAGAAGGTCTCTTAACTAACACAGCAAGTTACTAAATTATTACAGCACAGCTGGCTAATAAGTGCTAACGTTAGCCATTAATAGTCATATATTAGCACGAAACATAAATTACTAATCATTTAATTTTGCATATCAACAAACTAACACAGTTCATACGTTCATAAAGTAAATGTAGGTCACTTAAACATATTAACCACAGTGTGAGACGTCAAAAAAACTTACAGCCATTGCTTTCGAGGGTGTGAGGAAAAGCGTAACACATCAGAGAAGCTTTCACCATGAGCGTAAATTCTTCACTGCCGCGAAATTCTCTATTCCACGATACAAGCGTCTGCATGGTATGAAAGTGAAAGTCGCTCAACAGACACTAATATAGTACTGTGTGTCAGTGTTGCCAACTCTCGCGAGACAAATAAGCACCCGCAGCTTCAAAAACAAGCCCAATATTATTATAGCCTGTTACGGCCTCAATGTAAACAGGCTCAATGAATGACATTATTTGATGCTTTGCTGCAGCCAGCCAGCTAACGGTGGAGAGGCGTTCACCTCTGCTTAACGTAGATTAAATGTGATATAACCCGTGCAATATTCACCTATCCTCTTATTTTTTTCAGGGTCGAAAGGAAAATGACAAGCCAGCCCCTTATCAGATCAAAACAGAAAGAGAAAACTTTGTGTATTAGCCTCTCTGTTCACAATAATGCATTGTGTTGTACCGACGTCAAGCTTCACTTTATTGAGATATTTCTCTGATAACACTGAATAACCAACTGGGTATTTGAGGGGACAGGAAAGACCAAAATCCAAAAAAGATCAGTGTTCGATAGAAGGAAGAGAGAGAGAGAGAGAGAGAGATGAGATGCGAATGTCTGCTGCCAAATATGGACATGGGTCGACCTGTGAACATTTCCTGTTTATCTGATCACAGTTCTTTAAAATGTCAGAGCTCTTGGTTTCATAAAGGAAGTAAGAAAGGTGTGAAACAGTCAAGGCGTTACAAAAGTGAGCAAATAAGCAGTAGACACCAAAAGCAATCGCCAGTTTTACATAGCAGTATTTTCCATAAGATTATTATGCCCATTGACTGTTGTGGTAAAGTCCTACATTACACCAAGGCCTAAACACCCAAGGTCAACTCAAGGGCTATGGAAGTGAAAATGGCGCCTTCTCAGGAACGCCACAAACAAACTCATATTGGACCGTCATGTTACAAATGTGGACTTCATATTTGATCCCATTTGGATAGTTCACAGCAGGAGCCGTTGGGATAACTATTCATTTCTTACATATCCTACACTTTACTTTCCCTTCACTGCCGTATGAGCGTATCATTTCATTTAATAAATTATTTACGCTAAATGTACAAGTGAAAACCTATGAGTGAAACTGTAATACACAAGAAGCAGAAAATACTTAGAAGGTCTCTTAACTAACACAGCAAGTTCCTATATTACTACAGCACAGCTGGCTAACAAGTGCTAACGTTAGCCATTAACGGAATGATGAATGAATGGTATACTAACAGTCATATATTAGCACGTAACATACATTACTAATCATTTCATTTTGCATGTCAACAAACTAACACAGTTCATAGAAACTAAATGTAGGTCACTTAAACATATTAACCGCAGTGTGAGAACACCAAAAAACGTA
>NC_045164.1:29481540-29484040 GCF_900700415.2 Clupea harengus
CTGTATGCACCTATACACCAGAACAAATTCCAGGTAGGTGTAAACCTACTTGGCAATAAATACTATTCTGATTCTGAGCAGTAGGGATGTTTTTTTAGATTAGATTAGATTCAACTTTATTGTCATTGCACAGAGTACAAGTACTGAGGCAACGAAATGCAGTTAGCATCTAACCAGAAGTGCAAAATCAGAAGAGTGCAGAGTATGTGCAAAGTGGTAATATAAAAATAGATAAATAGAATATATACAGTATGGTATAAGACATACGACATAAGTAATATGAACAGTAAGCAGCATATTATGCTTCTGTGTTTATTTATGAATATTAGTATTATTATCAGCAGTGGGGCTGTTGTGCTTCTGTGTTTATTAATGAATATTAGTATCAGCAGTGGGGATGTTGTGCTTATTTATGAATATTAGTATCAGCAGTGGGGATGTTGTGCTTCTGTGTTTATTTATGAATATTAGTATCAGCAGTGGGGCTGTTGTGTTTATTAATGAATATTAGTATCAGCAGTGGGGCTGTTGTGTTTATTAATGAATATTAGTATCAGCAGTGGGGCTGTTGTGTTTATTTATGAATATTAGTATCAGCAGTAAGGCTGTTGTGTTTATTAATGAATATTAGTATCAGCAGTGGGGCTGTTGTGTTTATTAATGAATATTAGTATCAGCAGTGGGGCTGTTGTGTTTATTTATGAATATTAGTATCAGCAGTAAGGCTGTTGTGTTTATTTATGAATATTAGTATCAGCAGTAAGGCTGTTGTGCTTCTGTGAGAGATAGAGAGAAGCGGACCTGGGAGGCACATAGTTGTACATCCGTTAGAGTTTAAACTCACACACACACACACACACACACACACACACACACATCCGTTAGAGTTTAAACTCACACACACACACACACACACACACACACACACACATCCGTTAGAGTTTAAACTCACACACACACACACACACACACACATCCGTTAGAGTTTAAACTCACACACACACACACACACACACACACATCCGTTAGAGTTTAAACTCTCTCACACACACACACACACACACACACACACATCCGTTAGAGTTTAAACTCACACACACACACACACACACATCCGTTAGAGTTGTATCTCCTCCCCTCTCTCTGCTGAAGCCGTGTGCGCGCTTGCTCGTCCCCGGTGGTCGTCATCAGAGTACTGTAGGGGCGGCGCGGTCTGTAAACACATCCAACACTCTGCGCTCGCGAACCGAGCCCCTGGAGGACACCGACACCGACAGACCTGCTCTCACTCCCCCGTGACGAGGAAACGTATGGTCCGCCAGCTCGTCCGTGAGTACCGTCCTCGTTCCTTCCGTTAAGAGCGCGACAGAAGACAATTCCGGGAGGCAGGCAGATAGACAGACACACACACAGATCGTTGGGGTACGGAGGGGGAGATCTGTGGCTACTGCGAGTGGAACTTGACGGTGACCGCTAATCTTAAACTTGTGCGGGAGACTGTCCTTTAGGTTAGAACGAGGAGGCCAAGAGGACTGTCGGTCGCGTGCACTTTTGTGTTGTTTCCTTGCGTTTTTGTTTATTCTGAGGAAGAAATCACACACACAC
Organism: Clupea harengus; assembly: GCF_900700415.2. Lineage (NCBI taxonomy): Eukaryota > Metazoa > Chordata > Actinopteri > Clupeiformes > Clupeidae > Clupea > Clupea harengus. The sequence goes on from NC_045164.1 coordinate 29,483,146, forward strand.
ACACACACACACACACAGGATGATACACACAGGATGCTCTGTGTTGCACGTGATGTATTGTTATTATTCGTGGTAAATATCTTTCTCTCAGGCGGGCAGATCCCGATTTAAATTCAAATAAGGCGCAAATAATGCGCTCGCGCTGCTGTTCAATATCGTCGCCCTGTCAGCAGAGCCCCGAACAGGCGTCTCGGCCACTGTGGGAATCCCCAAGACTTCCGGTCAGTCGGTCCGTCTGTCGGTTTGTCGCCGGACCTCCTCAACGCCTCGTTCTCCCTTCCTTCGGCCGCGTTCTGGTTTCTGTCTGGTTCCCGCCGTGGCTGTTGTCCTGCCGCGCGCGCGTGCCGCGGAGATGAGCATTACTTGTGATCGTTTTTAAGGTTAACTCTCTTCTGATCATTTTAGTTTTCTGGCAGGGAAATGACATGGCCGTGGATACGAAAGGAGAGCGCGTGCGCGTGAGGCTGCCGTTACCCGTTCCGTTCGCGCGTTGCGTCAGCTGAGCTGGAGCCTCTTGTGTCGTCGCGCATCCTTGCGGTTTTCCGCAGCTGTTGTCCGCTTGCACACAAAGAGCTCTGCGCACGAGTTCAACCGGAGGATTCAAAGCAAACACAAACATAAATGTGTGTGGGTGTGTGAGTGTGTTTGTTTGTGAGAGTGTGTGTGAGAGTGTGTGCGTGAGTGTGGGTGAGAGTGAGTGTGTGTGCATGAGTGTATGTGTGTGGATGAGTGTGTGTGTGTATGAGTGTGTGTGTGTGTTTGCATGAGTGCGTGTGTGCATGAGTGTGTTTGTTTGTGAGAGTGTGTGTGTGTTTGTGTGTGGGTGAGAGTGTGTGGGTGAGTGTGTGTGTATGAGTGTGTGTGTGTGTGTGTGTATTAGTGTGTAGGTGTGGGT
>NC_045164.1:29494040-29506540 GCF_900700415.2 Clupea harengus
TATATAACCCATGGCCGTGAAATTTCATCCAATCAGGAGTGGCGGTGATCTGGCCCAGCGTGCATTATGCTATATAACCCATGGCCGTGAAATTTCATCCAATCAGGAGTGGCGGTGATCTGGTCCCAGCGTGCATTATGCTATATAACCCATGGCCGTGAAATTTCATCCAATCAGGAGTGGCGGTGATCTGGCCCAGCGTGCATTATGCTATATAACCCATGGCCGTGAAATTTCATCCAATCAGGAGTGGCGGTGATCTGGTCCCAGCGTGCATTATGCTATATAACTGCATGGCGACGCCCACTCAGGAAGAGTGTCGATGACGTCATGGCGTTTCAGGTGTGACAAACCGGCATGACGTGTGTGAGGTGGTGTGTTTGCGCTCTGGGGTCAGAGGTCAAGGGGTCAGGGGTCAGCCACTGTGAGAAGAACCAACATGGCCGCTCCTCTGATCACCCACCATATTTGAATGACTTTTTGTGACTTTTGAGGAACTTTTTTAAAATGTTTTTTAAAGATTTGTTCTCTAACGCTCTATCTACCCGGACTGCTCTGAGGCTGACTCTAGGCTCAAACCTTTTTGGAGAAGTTTTTTTTAAAAGTGCCATAACTATACTGTAAATTCTCCAGGCAGAGTGCCTTCGCACAGCACAGACACAGGGCTAAACAGGGCTGAGATATACAGTATGCTAAACCTACAAGCGCAATAAGGATTTAACAGGGATGGTGTCGTAACGAACACATTAATGAAGCCTGTTTAAAGGCTCATCAAGCATCACAAAGCCTTATAAGAGGGTCATAAAGCTTATAAGAGGGTCTTCAGGCCTTCCTCTGATCGCTTGATTGGTTAGGGGTGATTGGCTCTGATGGCTTGATTGGTCAGGGTTGATTGGCTCATGGGTCAGCCAGCAGGAAGGGTACATAAGGGTACATAAATGCCTTATTATTGTGAGAGTCAGTAGAGAGAATAATAATAGTCATAATAATTCGTATAATTGATGTTTGTGTGCATATTAGTGTGTGTTAGCCTTGAGCTACATAAGACACACATGTTGGGTGTGTTAGCCTTGAGCTACATGAGACACACATGTTGGGTGTGTTAGCCTTGAGCTACATAAGACACATATGCTGGGTGTGTTAGCCTTGAGCCTCATTAACTCTGTAGCCATGACGGTCTTAGCCCAGTGAGGCTTTTACATACTCTTAGCTAGCAGTGTTGGTTATGCTTTGTGTGCTCTATGGGGCATGTTAGCAGGCTACGGTTAGCGCTACGGTTAGTGTTAGCGCTACGGTTAGCGCTACGGTTAGTGTTAGGGTAAGCGCTACGGTTAGCGCTACGGTTAGCGCTACGGTTAGCAGTGTAAGACTGCTCAGGGCTCAAGATTACTTTTGAAATGTAATAGGTTACAGATTACTAGTTACGCTGTTCAAAATGTAATAAGTAATTGAACTATTTGAATTACTTAATCAAAGTAATGTAACTTATTAGGTTTGAGTACTTTTGACTGTTTTGATTGGCAGACGAGAAGCAGCGCAAACTCAAAAAGAACCAATTAAAAATTGTGAGAAAAAAAAAAACAGCAAATATGAACGGAGCCTCTCTAGACGGCAGAAAAGATGGAAAGCAACATAATTAATGTTATATTCTACATATAAGATTTCAAGCTTTTTACCAAAAAGAATATATTTGGATGTTAACCCTTTGTAAACACCAACAAGTTGATTAGTAACTGTAATTTTATTACATATTTTTCTCAGTAACTGCAATGAATTACAATGACATTTATATCTTTGTATGGTGTTTTGTGGGTTGTTAACACTGTAAGGCGTGTTAGCGGTGTTAGCGCTCTAAGGCGTATTAGCAGTGTTAGCGCTCTAAGGCGTATTAGCAGTGTTAGCGCTCTAAGGCGTGTTAGCAGTGTTAGCGCTCTAAGGCGTGTTAGCAGTGTTAGCGCTCTAAGGCGTGTTAGCAGTGTTAGCGCTCTAAGGCGTATTAGCAGTGTTAGCGCTCTAAGGCGTGTTAGCAGTGTTAGCGCTGTAAGGCGTGTTAGCGCTGTAAGGCGTATTAGCGCTGTAAGGCGTGTTGGGTCCAAAAACAACAGTAAGTCTCGAATCCCACAAACAGAGACCAGGGGGCTGAATATGATGATTTGAACTTAAGGTCTAGCCTAGCGTTAGCATTAGCATTAAGGTTAGCACTAGGGTTAGTGTTAGCATTAGCATTAAGGTTAGCGCTAGGGTTAGCATTAGCATTAAGCTTAGCGCTAGGGTTAGCGTTAGCCTAGGGTTAGCATTAGCATTAAGGTTAGCACTAGGGTTAGCGTTAGCCTAGCGTTAGCATTAGCATTAAGGTTAGCGCTAGCCTAGGGTTAGCGTTAAACCTAATCATGCAACAAGATGTGCTTTACCCTGAAGCTCCTCTATGACACAGTCTCTTTATGTGTGTGTGTGTTTGGGGTTGAAATGAATCTTTAATATGTCTGTGTAGCGCTGGAGGTGTCATTATGGGATGGATCTCCTCATATTGTGTCTGCAAGGGGGCACTGTAAGGCCCACCTGTTTTGTTAACGGCATGTACGGCACACAGCACGGGCAGGGTCGGGGTCGGGGTGGGGTCACGGCCTGTGTAGATCTAACAGTTCTAGATCTGCTTCAGTTCCAGAGGCCTTCTGGGTAAATGGAGGGATTCTCCTTATGGGGGTCAGAGGTCATTGAGCTCAACAGGGGGTACCCCCCCCCCCCCCCCCCCGCCCCCCCCCCCCCCCCCCCTCTCTGCTGTGGTGCAGACGCTAAGAGCCAAACCTTAAAGCTGTAGGCGGAGTCGCTCCGGTAACATTAACTTCCTGGGTTTAGGATGAGTTGCTTCAAGCAAACAGGAAGCTGATTCATGCAAACAGGAAGTTGATTCAAGCAAACAGGAAGATGATTCAGAATTGATTGTAAACTGTGATTGGCAGCATTGGAGCAGAGGCACATCCCCCCTCTGCAAGTGAGACTTCCTGATTGGACAATCCTGTGATTATAAACTTATAAAATTGTGGCCTTCTGATTGGACGATTCCAGCCCCTATTATTAAGGTTTCAGCTCTCAGTGTTTTAAAAGTGTTTTTTTTGACTCGCAGACGATACAATCATGTTTACTTTAAGAGGTCATACAAATGTACTCTGTAAGTGTCAGTTTGAATCTGTCTGAAAAATAAAATATTTAATTAATTAAGACCTTTGTCAGGTTTTTTAATGGCACACACGACACACTGGAACACACTTTACCCCCACAGTGTGTGTGTGTGCCTATACTGACTTGACCCAGTGTGTGTGTGTGTGTGTGTGTGTGTGTGTGTGTGTGTGTGTGTGTGTGTGTGTGTGTGTGTGCCTATACTGACTTGACCCAGTGTGTGTGTGTGTGTGTGTGTGTGTGTGTGTGTGTGCGCCTATACTGACTTGACCCAGTGTGTGTGTGTGTGTGTGTGTGTGTGCCTATACTGACTTGACCCAGTGTGTGTGTGTGTGTGCCTATACTGACTTGACCCAGTGTGTGTGTGTGTGTGTGTGTGTGCCTATACTGACTTGACCCAGTGTGTGTGTGTGTGTGTGTGTGTGTGTGTGTGTGTGCCTATACTGACTTGACCCAGTGTGTGTGTGTGTGTTTGTGTGTGTGTGTGCCTATACTGACTTGACCCAGTGTGTGTGTGTGTGTTTGTGTGTGTGTGCCTATACTGACTTGACCCAGTGTGTGTACCTATACTGACTTGACCCAGTGTGTGTGTGTGTGTGTGCCTATACTGACTTGACCCAGTGTGTGTGTGTGTGTGCCTATACTGACTTGACCCAGTGTGTGTGTGTGTGTGTGTGTGTGTGTGTCTATACTGACTCGAGGGAAGATATTTGGGTGTTTGCTGCCACCTGCTGCATGACCAGTGAAGTGCACATTAACTTTTCCCTTTCCAGGAAGAGTACACACACACACACACACACACACAAACACTCACACACACACACACACACACACACACACACACACACTCTCACACACACACACACTCACACACTCATACACACACAGTCATGTTTTTGTCCAACCACACTATCAAATGAGGTGAAGCTTTAAACATACATGTCCCTGGTATAAGTCCTCCTGTAAGTGAATGTGTGCTGACATTTTTGTCCAGATATAAAGTTTGCATTTGCCCTGGGTTACTTTGACTGTGTTATATGATAATATTGTTTCTATATTTGCATATTGTTTCTTTAGCTGCATATTGGACTACCATTTAATTGAACTTTAGGACAGAGGTCTTCAACCGGGGGTCCGCGACCCCCAGGGGGTCCGCGGAGGTACTGCAGGGGGTCCGCCAAATTATTTAATCTGAAGCATTTTTCCCCTCTTCCAAAAATGTAAAACGTCCAAAAGACTACATAAACATAAACAGAACGTAAAAATTGCTTTCTATTCCTTAAAAATAATACATAGGCTACCCATGAGTCTTCACGCGATTATTTGATCATAATGGCAACATATGCACTTTTAGCTACATTTAGCTATCTGGTGCCAAAAGACGTTACCTGCCATAACCATACAATTTGAAATAATTGATCGTTTTGTAATTTCTCGGAACAAAAGCTCCTCGTCAGACACCACTGATTGTGGTTCAGATGATCTACCTTCAGATGATGCCAACACCCCTTCCATGAACAAAAGCGCAAACGGGAGAAGACACGTAAATATTCAGAGAATTATCTGAAGTTTGCCTTCACCTATAAAGAGACCGATGGTGAAGAATTAGCAGTGTGCGTGGTTTGCTCTTCCGTGCTATCAAACGAAACTATGAAACCATCAAAGCTGCAACGACACTCAAAGACAACCCACGCTCACTTGAAAGAAAAAAAACATTTAATATTTCCCGTTTAAAATCTTTTGAGGGCCAGCAGACCTTGATGAGACAATCAGCCAAAGTGTGTGAGCTAGCTTTAAAAGCCTCTTATCAAGTTGCATTACGTGTCGCTCAGACCAAACAGCCATACATAATTGCGGAAAGTTTAATAATGCCAACAGCTAGTGATATGTGCAAAACAATGTTTGGGAAGGATGAGTAGCCTACGTAAAAAAACTGAAAAGCATCCCAATGCCCGCCCTATTGATACATTGGCAGCTGATGTGAGGGCACTACTAGTCGCAAAACTCCCGAAGGCAGATTATTTTGCAATTAGATGAATCCACCGATGTGTCAAACGACGCTCAGCTTTTAGCTTTTTGTGATTTGTCGACCAAAATGAGATGCAGGAGGAATTTCTATTCTGTAAGCAGCTGCCTGGAGGTAAAAAAAAGTTCAGAGATTTTCAAAGTGATCGACAATTTTTTCCGTGAACATGATATACCCTGGCCAAAATGTGTCGCGATGTGCCCCAGGCGGTGCAAGAGCCATGTATGACGCACTGCATGCTTCATAGGGAGAATGTTGTTGCCAAAGACATGAATGATGAATTCTCAAACGTCAGATCTCTCACTAGGTATGAGATATTTCATCCATACTTAAGCTACTCAATTCTTTGTCCCTCCCTAATTGAATACAGAGTGATGGCTAACTGTAAGGGAGAACAAATGTCAATAATAAACAGAATAAATTGAAACGAGTTGTGTGTCACAGATGATTTGTAATTCTGTTCAAACATGTGTAGGGGAGTGTGTGTGTGTGACTGACACTTAGTTCCACATAAATTATATGAATATCAGGCCCAAATTTGGGGCGGCGGGGGTGGGGGTCCCTGCTCAGTGTCTCTCTCAGCCAAGGGGTCCTTGGGCTGAAAAAGGTTGAAGACCCCTGCTTTAGGATGATTGTTAAATTGTCACCTGAACCGCCCATTAATAATTGTCACCTGGACGGGTCATCAGTAGATCTCACCTGGACAGCTCATTAGGAGATGACTGGGTAGCCAAATGTTGGGTCTAGAGGCGCGTAAAACAAACGTTTTTTTGACCACTTTTTGATACTAGTTTTTAGTCTTTTTTTAGTTTACTGTTGTTAACTTTGCTTTATTGTTTGAATTTACAACTGGTTTATGTTCACCTTTTTGGAGCCAAAATAAATGGATTATATTCTTTCAAGTTTTGGAGTATGGAGCGTGCGTAATCCACTACCTGCTGACCAGACCCACGGCCTTGACTGGATCTTGGAGTTGGAAAATTAGAAATCATAGAAAGGCCGCCACAGTGTGTGTGTGTGTGTGGGTGTGTGTGTGTGAATGTGAGTGTGTGTGTGTGTGTGTGTGCTCAGGGTCCATTAGGTAAACAGCTAAAAACAACAGAGGATACTGAAAGGACACACACAGACCACACTGATAAATAAACACATTTTTATTCATCCCCCAGTAGTCAGACCGGTGTGTGTGTGAATGTGTTAGAATCTACTGACACACATGTCTTTGTCTGCCTCACACACACACACACACACACACACACACACACCGGTGAGGAGCATGTCCAATTCTCTTCTACAATCTTTTCATTTATTCTCAATATTATTTACATGGATTACGCCCATAAGAATGGCAGTCTTACAGACAGTGTGTGTGTGTGTGTGTGTCAGAATGGCAGTCTTAAAGGCAGTGTGTGTGTGTGTCAGAATGGCAGTCTTAAAGGCAGTGTGTGTGTGTGTGTGTGTGTCAGAATGACAGTCTTAAAGGCAGTGTGTGTGTGTGAGTGAGTTTGTGTGTTACAGAGCATTCAGACGTGCACGTTGGAATGCGTTGCGCCAACGGATGGCGGAGGAGGAGTCTGGCGCATGGGGTTCTGTTGATACAGAGACGTTATAGTGAGATTGACAGGTCAACAAACCAATCACGCCACTAGCAAGCTGCTTACCTTGTAAGCAGTAGCATGCTAACATTAGGTAGGGTGCTCACACACCTCGCAAATCCTATCAGACGTATTTTTCAGTTACAATAAAGGGGTTTTTACATTGTACAGTGTCTATTTCTCGGTAACTTTTTAAAAATCTAAGCAAAAAAAAGTCAAACAAACAACTTTTAGGTACACATACGACCATCTACAGTGTTTGGCCGCCATCCTCTTTTTTTTTGAGCTTGCCGCGTTTTAGACGTAAGCATATACAGGATCTGATTGGCTAGCGCCTGTGCTGTCAGTTATGCATGAAAGGCAATTTGATTGGCTGACGCATGCATTGCCTCACGAAAAGTTGAACATTCTTCAACTTGCCGCAAGCAAAGCATGAAACGCAACGCACTGGAACCCAACGGAGCCACAATTCAGTTCGGCAAAGGATGACGTCACCCCATTCAAAGTGAATGGAGATCCGTCAACCCTGACGGATCAACGCATTCCAACGCGTTCATCTGAAAGGTCTGTCAGAATGACTGTTTTAAAGGCAGTGTGTGTGTGTGTGTGTGTGTGTGTGTGTGTTAGAAGGACAGTCTTAAAGGCTCATATTTCCACTTCTGTGACTTTACTGCCATTCTGCTCTGCCGGCATACAGTAGTGTGTGTGTGTGTGTGTGTGTGTGTGTGTGTGCTCTACCGGCATACAGTAGTGTGTGTGTGTGTGTGTGTGTGAGTGTGTGTGTGTGCTCTACCGGCATACAGTAGTGTGTGTGTGTGTGTGTGTGTGTGTGTGTGTCGGCTCTGCCGGCATACAGTAGTGTGTGTGTGTGTGTGTGTGTGTGTGCTTTACCGGCATACAGTAGTGTGTGTGTGTGTGTGTGTGTGCTCTGCCGGCATACAGTAGTGTGTGTGTGTGTGTGTGCTCTGCCGGCATACAGTAGTGTGTGTGTGTGTGTGTGTGCTCTGCCGGCATACAGTAGTGTGTGTGTGTGTGTGTGTAGTGTGTGTTGTGTGTGTGCTCTGCCGGCATAACAGTAGTGTGTGTGTGTGTGTGTGTGCTCTGCCGGCATACAGTAGTGTGTGTGTGTGTGTGTGTGTGTGTGTGTGTGTGCTCTGCCGGCATACAGTAGTGTGTGTGTGTGTGTGTGTGTGTGTGCTCTGCCGGCATACAGTAGTGTGTGTGTGTGTGCTCTGCCGGCATACAGTAGTGTGTGTGTGTGTGTGTGTGTTTGCTCTGCCGGCATACAGTAGTGTGTGTGTGTGTGCTCTGCCGGCATACAGTAGTGTGTGTGTGTGTGTGTGTTTGCTCTGCCGGCATACAGTAGTGTGTGTGTGTGTGTGTGTGTGTGTTTGCTCTGCCGGCATACAGTAGTGTGTGTGTGTGTGCTCTGCCGGCATACAGTAGTGTGTGTGTGTGTGCTCTGCCGGCATACAGTAGTGTGTGTGTGTGTGTTTGTGTGTGTGTGGTCTGCCGGCATACAGTAGCTATTCACTGGACATGAGACAGACACAAAGCATTCTGGGAAATGTAGTAAGTGGCACCAGAATCACCGTAGTACATGAAGGGGATTTGCCTCTGAACAGCATTAAAGATCTTCCTTATTAAAGGCATATAACACTGGATACTCTGTGTGTGTGTGTGTGTGTTTGTGTGTGTGTGTTATATGTGTGAGTGTGTGTGTGTGTGTGTGTGTGTGTGTGTGTGTGTGTGTGTGTGTGTTATATGTGTGAGTGTGTGTGTGTGTGAGTGTGTGTGTGTGTTATATGTGTGAGTGTGTGTGTGTGTGTGTGTGTGTGTGTGTGTGTGTGTGTTACGCGTGCTGCTGCTGGTCCGGGTGGTGTTTCTTCATGTGGATGCGCAGGTACTGTTTCCCGGCGAAGCGTTTGGAGCAGAAGGCGCAGGGGTGCGGGCGCTCGCCCGTGTGCACCGTCTGGTGGGCGGTGAGGTGCCCCGACTGGGTGAAGCGCTTGCCGCACTGCCCGCAGCGGAAGGGCCTCTCGCCGGTGTGTATGCGCGTGTGTGTGTCCAGGCTCTGCGCCGTGGTGAAGCTCTTCCCGCAGTACACACAGATGAAGCTGCGCCTGTGCGTGTGTGTGTGCGTGTGTGTGTGCGCGTGAGGCATCAGGCCTGCTGAGGAGGGGGGGCCGTACAGAGGGGGGTGTGTGCCGCCACCGCCGCCGCCGAAGCCGCTGGGGAGGGCGTGTGTGTGTGTGTGTGTGAGGGCGTGGTGTGTGTGCGCGAGCACGGCCGTGCGGGACCGCCAGTCTGCCACCAGCTCGCACACACCGGCCTCTCTCTTCATACACACCCTGTCCAGGAAGGACAAGGCGTGGGAGTGTGTGTCTGCGTGTGTGTCGGGGTTGTGTGTGTGTGCGTGTGTGTCGGCCAGAGTGTCTGCGTGTGCCTTCGTGTCTGAAGGAGTGTGTGTGTCTGAGAATGCGTCCGAGTGTATGTGTGTGTGTCTGTCTGAAGGAGTGTGTGTGTCTGAGAATGCGTCAGAGTGTGTGTGTGTGTCTGAGTCCGTGTGCACGTCCGAGTGGGAGTGTGTGTTGTCCTCGTCCGTCTCCAGCAGTACGGCGGATGATGGGTCTAGTGCGGGGTGTGTGTGTGTGTCAGAGTGTGTGTGTGTGTCTGAGTCTGAACAGGAGTGCGCGTGTGTGTCGAGGTTGGCAGAACAGGAGTGTGTGTATGTGTCCAAACTGTCTGAACGAGAGTGTGTGTGTGTTTGGAGGCGGTCTGAACGAGAGTGTGTGTGTGTGTGGAGGCGGTCTGAACGAGAGTGTGTGTGTGTGTCGAGGCGGTCTGAACGAGAGTGTGTGTGTGTGTGGAGGCGGTCTGAACGAGAGTGTGTGTGTGTGTCACCCTCCACTCGCTGGGCCTCTGAGAGAACTTCCTCAACATCTTCTCCCAAAGAATCCTGGGAAATGACATCACCACCGTCTCCATCTTTTCCTGCGTGCAAACACACACACACACACACACACACACACACACACACGGACGCGCACACACACACACACACACACACACACACACACACACACAAACACACATCACACACGCACGCAGACACACACACGCGCACGCAGACACACACACACACAGACACACACACTCGTTTGAGAATCATAGGTTCAATCTGTGTATGTCAGGTACGTGGGTGAATCAGGTTGAATGTTGCTATGTGTGTGAATGTGTGTGTATCCAGATGTGTGTGTGTACCCAGATGTGTGTAAATGTGTGTGTATCCAGATGTGTGTGTACCCAGATGTGTGTGAATGTGTGTGTAATCCAGATGTGTGTGAATGTGTGTGTATCTAGATGTGTGCATGTCTGTATGCATGTGACTGTCTAAGTGTGTAGGCCGGTCTCTGGGAGTGTGTGTGTGTGAGTGAGTGAGTGTGTGTGTGTTCTGTGTGTGAGTGAGTCTGTCCAGTGTGTGAGTGAGTGAGTGTGTGTGTGTTCTGTGTGTGAGTGAGTGTGTGTCCAGTGTGTGTGTGTGTGAGTGAGTGTTCTGTGTGTGTGTGTGAGTGAGTGTGTGTGTGTGTGTGAGTGAGTGTGTGTCCAGTGTGTGGGTGAGTGAGTGTGTGTTCTGTGTGTGAGTGAGTGTGTGTGTGTGAGTGAGTGAGTGTGTCCAGTGTGTGTGTGTCCAGTGTGTGAGTGAGGTTGTGTGTGGTTGTGTGAGTGTGTGTGTGTGTGTTCTGTGTGTGAGTGATGTTGTGTGTGTGTGTGAGTGAGTGTGTGTCCAGTGTGTGAGTGAGTGTGTGTCCAGTGTGTGAGTGAGTGAGTGTCCAGTGTGTGAGTGAGTGAGTGAGTGTGTGTGTGTGTGTGTGTGTGTGTGTGTGTGTGTGTGTGTGTGTCCAGTGTGTGTGTGAGTGTGTGTGTGTCCAGTGTGTGAGTGAGGTTGTGTGTGTGTGTGTGTGTGTGAGTGTGTGTTCTGTGGCGATGAATTAACACACCTGTCCCATGGTCTTCCTGTTGTTCCTGTTTAATCTGCACAGTGATTGGCTGACTCTCTTCCATATCACGTGACTGAAAGCAGCATCACCCACAACCAATCAAGATCATTCACAATCGAACAGACTACTTATACTGTTGAAGATGAAGTTTAAAACAAAATCGACAGTGTTTTTGAGAGTGTAGTTTTAGTTTTCTGTGTAAACGTGACTTACCATACACTCTGCCACTATCAACGCCTTGCCGCGTGCCTCGCGCATCAGCCCTTCCCGGCCGCGAGAATCACGCGCAGAGAGGGATTTATCTGCCGCCGCCGGTCCTCCTCCGGCGCCACGCGCAATGATGCTCTCGATCAGCTGCAGTTTCTGCCGCAGCTCATCGTTCTCTTTCTGGTGGCGCGAAATCTCTATATGAAGCACCGCGTAACCGTCATCTACGAGCTCGCATATCTCCGCCACGGCCGCGCGGGTCAGCGTGTCCATGATACTCGTGAGCTGGGAGTGGAACGTTCGGTAATTCGCCATTCTCACTTTAACCGCCCCGAGAGGCTCGCGAGCCAGTCAGACCTTCCCAAGACTGAAGGAGAACGTTTTAAAAAGATGTCACGCGCTCTAAATATACCCTCACGGTTATTTTAATGGCCGGCAGTCGAGCCACTACATCGAGAACTGTCTGTGGAATAAACGTGATCGCCACAGTCGCTTTTCTCAATGTTATTGTTTTTTTTATTTCCGGTTTGTGATGCTACAGGAAGAATCTTGCCAAACTAAAAGTCTCATGTGGCTGCACGTATACATAGAACTACAGTCCCAGCGAGACGGCTAAAACTACAGACGGAGTGTGTGTGTGAGAGTGTGTGAGTGTGTGAGAGAGTGTGTGTGTGAGTGAGAGAGAGAGAGTGAATGAGAGAGAGGGAGTGTATATTTAGAACAACAGTGTGTATCCTTGTGAGAGAGGTAAAACTAGCGCTTAGGGGTGTGAGAGACAGTGTGTGTGTGTGTGTGTGAGGGAGAGAGAGAGAGTATATTTATTCCAACTACAGTGTGTATCCTTGTGAGAGGGCTAAAACTAGTGCTTAGGGGTGTGAGAGACAATGTGTGTGTGTGTGTGTGTGTGTGTGTGAGAGAGAGTATATTTATTCCACAGTGTGTATCCTTGTGAGAGAGGTAAAACTAGCGCTTAGGGATGTACGAGACAGTGTGTGTGGTGTGTGGGAGAGAGAGTATATTTATTCCACAGTGTGTATCCTTGTGAGAGAGGTAAAACTATAGTGTTTGGGTGTGAGAGACAGTGTGTGTGTGTGAGAGAGACAGTGTGTGTGTGTGTGTGTAAGGGAGAGAGAGAGAGTATATTTATTCCAACTACAGTGTGTGTGTGTGTGTGTGTGAGGGAGAGAGAGAGTATATTTATTCCAACTACAGTGTGTGTGTGTGTGTGTGTGTGTGAGAGAGAGTATATTTATTCCAACTACAGTGTGTATCCTTGTGAGAGGGGTAAAACTATAGTGCTTAGGGGTGTGAGAGACAATGTGTGTGTGTGTGTGTGTAAGGGAGAGAGAGAGTATATTTATTCCAACTACAGTGTGTGTGTGTGTGTAAGGGAGAGAGAGAGTATATTTATTCCAACTACAGTGTGTGTGTGTGTGTGAGGGAGAGAGAGAGTATATTTATTCCAACTACAGTGTGTATCCTTGTGAGAGGGGTAAA
>NC_045164.1:29524040-29526540 GCF_900700415.2 Clupea harengus
GAGCGCGCTGTGGGGGTTGAGACACAGACACCTGCTCCGCGTCACGGTTACCGGTCCTCCTCCGGCTGACCTCAACATACTGTATCGTGTGTGTGTGTTTGTCATGTATCGGACTCGTGAACGGCTCCGTCTGGCGAGTGCACGAGCGCAGCGCCTCTACATGCCCCGACAGCAAGCGGCAGCTAAAACAGCTAACGGGACAGAAGGGGCGAGATTATCTAGCTATGGCAAAATAACGGATTAAGTAGGCTTCACAGATACAAAGACAACGTCAGATGTATTCCTGTATTTACATATTCGGTGCGTTCATCCAAAAAATGAGTATTTCCAACACAAGAGACTGAAGTATTTCTGAAGAAGTTGCACTACACGAGCTTAACTTAAAACATTACAAAAAAAAAAGACCACCACTGCAGTAGTGGCTAGCCCCTACGCTAGCTAGTGGCTAGCACCTCTTCAAGTTTAGCATGCATCAATATATAAAAACAGTCCGATTACGCGTCAAACCTCGTCACTCACAACGGAGCTGACAGCAGATGTGTTTTCCTCATCGTAGAACGACTCCTTTTTTTTTATCCCCAGCGACCGCACAGATGACTGACAGAGAAAAATACCGTGTTCCCCGAAGGGTCCTTCTTATCAGAGCAGAGAAACGGACGCAGTGCTGGTTTGCTTTCCTGGAAGCCGGCTAACCGCTAGTCGAGGGCGCATGCTAACGCGTCTGGTGATGCGGAGTGAGTGACTGCGCGATGCGAGTCAAAGCGTAGACGCGAGGGGCGCATGCGCCATGTTTCAACGTTACAACAGTTAACTACATAGGCATATAAATGTCTACGGTAAAGTACTACACTACCACACAAAATGTCCGGAGGTGAAGACAGAGGAGTTCAAGGAGTGTCTTTTATGTATTACAAGAAAATGAGTAGTTAATGAAAAAGAAAAAACAACAACATTAATATTTTACCCGATGTCTTTTTTGCCATGAGTCAGTTAATCTTGGTAACTTGGCACACACACACACACACACACACACACACACACATCCCGAGGAATGGACGCGGATGGACACACACAGACTCCAAGTCTGTCTAGTGTATATGATGTATATTATTTATTATCTTTACAAACCTATTCATAGTGCCTATTGACTGTTTGTTTCACGCCGTAGCGAAGCGCTGTTCAACATAGCGGACCTTACGTGCTGCAAACGGTTTATTTTCTTGCGACTTCGGTGATTTCCACATTTCAACTGTTTAACTGCCTTTAGCACAGTGCATTGATCTGCTGACTGCCTGGTATTTTCCATCTGACAGTTGTTCTTCAAATCTATCTTACACTGCCTGGTGTTTTTCCATTTGACAGTTGCTTTTCAAATGTATCTTACATACCCCACCCGAAGCATTAATTGCCCCATCGCCCCTCTATAAGACACTACCCCAGTCACACACTAACACACTACCACACCTGAAGCATTAATTGCCCACCTCTATAAGACACTACCCCACCTGACACACACACACACACACACACACCTGAAAGTTATGCACACAAAGGATGAACATGCAGTTTTGAGAAATCTTGGTCCAACTCTGGCCCGTCTTAACAAGTCTACAGCAACATTTTGTGCCTTATCTGGGGGGAGGTGTGTGTGTGTGTGTGTTTTGTGCCCTATCTGGGGGGGGGGGGGCATTAATGCATAGCCTACGCCATAGCAGTTTCAGAACACACTACCCCCCCCTGATCTTCTTTTCAAGGGAAATTGCGCTTCCTGTTGATTATCTAAGAAAATACACAAGTTTTCTAATAACACACCAGGGAGGCCAAACACACACACAGACAGACACACACACACACACACACACCAGGGAGGACAAACACACACACACACCTATTCAAAAATGTGACAGTGACAATGGAATATTCACCATATTTCACCAAAAGAGCACAAACTACATGACCATATTAAATCAATACATTTATTATATCAGTACATTTATTAAAACTGTATCGAGATGAATCCATTTAGTGCATCCTTAGTCATTCATTTACACATTCACTCATTAATTCATCCATTTGTTCATTCGTTCACGTGTCCCTCTGTTCAACTGTGCTGCTACTGCAGTGTTATATGTTGTTGTTGTGTTGTTGTTGTTGTTGTGTTATATGTTGTTGTTGCTGTGATATATGTTGTTGTTGTGTTATATGTTGTTATATGTTGTATGTTGTTATATGTTGTTGTGTTATATGTTGTTGTGTTGTTGTTGTTGTTGTGTTATATGTTGTTGTTGCTGTGATATATGTTGTTGTTGTGATATATGTTGTCCCCAAATACAATAATAAAGGCTTTTCTATTAATTTTCTATTTCTATCTGTCTGGCACTGCGGTCACAGGTTACTCCTCCAGGTCACAGGTCACAGGTCACAGGTTACTCCTCCAGGTCACAGGTCACTCCTCCAGGTCACAGGTCAAAGGTCACAGGTTACTCCTCCATCTGCTCTC
>NC_045164.1:29536540-29539040 GCF_900700415.2 Clupea harengus
GTGTGTGTGTGTGTGTATGTGTGGGGGTGTGTGTGTGTATATGTGTGTGTGTGTGTGAGAGTGTGTTTGTGTGTGTGTGTGTGTATACAGGCTAAGCTGGGGAAGACTCAGGCTGAGCTTTTGGAGATGATCCTGGATCGCCTGGATAAGATCAGCGAGATCAAACACTCCGTGGAACTCAGGAAGGCTAGTACCAACACACACACACACACACACACACACACACACACACACACACACACACAAGTTCATACACACACACACCTACACATGTTCATACACACACACACACACACGCGCACACACACATATTCAAACACGTCTCTGATTCGCTGCGTGGAGAGGAGCCGTGAGGAGTGTGTGTGTGTGTTCACGTGTGTGTGTGTGTGTGTGTGTGTAGAAGAGCACAGAGGAGGAGCTGGCCGTGAGCGCCCAGCTGTGTGCGTCTCTGATTGGCTGCGTGGAGCGGAGCCGTGAGGAGCTGGAGGAGGAGCTCCGAGAGGCACAGGCGGCCGCTGAGAGGGGCGCGGAGGAGATCGTCACGGAGCTGCAGCGGGAGATCAACCGCCTGAAGACCAGGAGCACCGACACCGTACACCTCCTGCACACGGAGGATAGCCTGCACCTGCTGCAGGTACACACACACACACACTCACACACAGACACTCACACACACACACCGCCTGAACATGTTCACACACACACACACACACACACACACTCACACACACACACACACACACACACACACACACACACACACACACACACACACACACACATGAACACACACACACTGCCTTAAGACCAGGAGCACAGACACTGTACACCTGCTGCACACACACACACAGTTATTTGCACACACCCACACACACACACACAAGTTATTTGCATACACACACACAGTTATTCGCTCTCTCTCACACACACAAACAAACTTTCTTTCTCTCTCTCACACACACACACACACACACACACGTTCTCTCTCTCACACACACACATTTATCTCTCTCTCACACACACACACACACACACACTTTTATCTCTCTATCACACACACACACACACGTTGTCTTTCTCTCACACACACACACACACACACACACACACACACACACACACACACACACGTTGTCTCTCTCTCTCACACACACACACACACGTCCTCTCTCACACACACACACACATGTCCTCTCTCTCTCACACACACACACACACACGTCCTCTCTCTCACACACACACACACACACGTCCTCTCTCTCTCACACACACACACACACGTCCTCTCTCTCTCTCTCCCAGGCGGACCCTGCGCTGTGCCATCCTCCGGAGACACGCAGTTGGGCGGGGGTGCAGGTGGACACACACGTGTGTGTGGAGGCCGCCGTGTGCAAGCTGGAGGAGACACTCCGTGCCCAGCTCCAGATGATCCCAGAGAGGAGTAAGACACACAAGGATATATGATGATGCTAATGATGCTAATAGCGTTAAGGATATATGATGATGCTAATGATGCTAATAGCGTTAAGGATATAGGATGATGCTAATGATGCTAATAGCGTTAAGGATATAGGATGATGCTAATGATGCTAATAGCGTTAAGGATATATGATGATGCTAATGATGCTAATAGCGTTAAGGATATATGATGATGCTAATGATGCTAATAGCGTTAAGGATATATGATGATGCTAATAGCGCTAAGGATATATGATGATGCTAATGATGCTAATAGCGTTAAGGATAAATGATGATGCTAATAGCATGATGCTAATAGCACTAAGGATATATGATGATGCTAATAGCGTTACGGATATATGATGATGCTAATAGCATTAAGGATATATGATGATGCTAATAGCGTTAAGGATATATGATGATGCTAATAGCATTAAGGATATATGATGATGCTAATAGCGCTATGATGATGATAATAGCGCTATGATGATGCTAATAGCGTTAAGGATATATGATGATGCTAATAGCATTAAGGATATATGATGATGCTAATAGCATTAAGGATATATGATGATGCTAATAGCGCTATGATGATGCTAATAGCGCTATGATGATGCTAATAGCGTTAAGGATATATGATGATGCTAATAGCATTAAGGATATATGATGATGCTAATAGCGTTAAGGATATATGATAATGCTAATAGCATTATGGATATATGATGATGCTAATAGCGTTAAGGATATAGGATGATGCTAATAGCACTAATATGTGTGATTATGTTAATGATGCTAATATGTGTGAAGGTGTTAATAATCTAAGATGTGTGTCGTTGCTAATGATGCTAAGATGTGAGATGATGCTAAAATATGTGATGAAGCTAATACCACATAAGATAAGATTTGTGATGACGCTAAGATGTTTGAATATGCTAATAATGTGAAATGTGCAATGATGCTAATGATGCTAAGATATGTGATGATGCTAATAAAGCTAAGATGTGTGATAATGCTAATGACGCTAACATATGTGACGATGTTA
>NC_045164.1:29549040-29554040 GCF_900700415.2 Clupea harengus
TGCGAGTGGTACATTTTTGTAGTGTCGGTGATGCGGAGAACAAAGCACTCATAATTATATGAGTGTTATTAGTACACCATAGCATATCATTATTGTAGAAAATGATTAAGGTGGACTCATGATAAGAATAGAGAGAAATACAGACAATTTATTTTCACTGCTTCAATTTATTGCATTTGTTATTAAAACATTGTCATTTAACAGACGCTTTTATTCAAAGCGACTTACAAGGAAATGTAAAACTACAGCGAGGAAGGAGGTGAGGGGATTTGAACTAGCAACCTTGCAGTTACGAACCGGCAGGGGTATACACTGTACCAGTTCACACTTGCCATCAGGTATTCATACATAGATATCACCCTATAAACATCCCAACACACCTTGCTCTCACAGCGGTGGCGGTGTTGAATTTTGCCATTATTATGGTCTTGTATTCTTCATAAGCGTTCATGTTCATCTCCTGCTCACCAGCGGAGAAAAAAAGAGCCCTTTTCTTTGAGTTTAGAACCATTATACCGTTAGAAAATCATTGTTTTGGTGATCAACCTTTCCTGCCTTTTGAAGTAGGGCGTGCACGCGCAATTGCCCTGATAAGTTTAGCCTGGTTGAAATTAACCACATGATTTGGAGGCGGATTAGTCGTTGACGAGCCGATATTTGCTGTTCTCAATCAGCTGGCTAATGTTAACGGGCTAAAAGGACAATTGATTAACTTAGCTTCAGCCCTTACGACGAATGGGGCGCTGTTGTTGTCTGTGTTGTGACAATTGTTGTTTATGTTGATGCTGTTGTTGTTGTGACTATTGTTGTTGTTTATGCTGATGCTGTTTGTGTTGTTGTAATGACTATTGTTGTTTATGTCGATGCTGTTTGTGTTGTCGTTGTTGTTGTCGTACAGTAGCCATGGCGACCCCCGGCAGTGCTCTATCAGCGGAACAGTTCCAGTGTCCCATCTGTCTGGACGTGCTGAGCGATCCTGTGTCGACGCCATGCGGCCACAACTTCTGCGCGCCGTGCATCAAGGTATGTGTGTGTACATGTGTGTGTATATGTGTGTGTATATGTGTGTGCAGGTATGTGTGTGTACATGTGTGTGTATATGTGTGTGTACATGTGTGTGCAGGTATGTGTGTGTACATGTGTGTGTATATGTGTGTGTACATGTTGTGGCATCACGATGGGCCAGCTATCAGAGGGGTGTGGGGTTCGTGTGGAGGTCTGGCTGCCACACCACAAGATGGCTGCCAGTGGAACTACATCTCCCAGAATGCAGCAGCACCCAACCAGGTGTAGGTGCTTAAGGCACCTGATGGACGAAGGGGCATTTAAGACAGGTGGTGCCTGTTGTGAAAGAGCGAGCCACGAGAGCAGGAAGAGCCAGAAGGGAGAACAGAGAGCACTTGACGTGCGGGTGAAGCTGTTGTGGAAACGCTTGCTGAAGCGCTTGCTAAGCCGCATCCGGAAGGGGGAAGGCTAGCCCCAAGCCGGGAAGGACCTGGACGGAGGAACTTTAAGCTGCAACTACAGTGGGCAGGATGTAAGTGAGGAGCAACTTTATGAAGCCTATGTTTTTGCCTTTGAAGAACTTTTATGTTTGCTTCCTGAAAGACTTTGTGTTTGTGAATAAACCTGATCCTCGTTTGAAAGCACTTTTGCCTGCTCTGTCCTGTTAATTACGCACTGCCCTACACCCAGCTCAGTGGTAAAGCCTCTCATGATACCACATATGGTGGAGAATGCGGGCATAGGGCGTAAGTGCGAATGAGCAGAAGTGAAGGAATCGACGACTTGGTGGAACTTTTTTCAGGACTTCACGCAAAGGAGCACCAAACAAAAAATGGAGGAACTGGTGATGATGCTGTGGGAGAGCCAGAGGGCCCAGCAGGAGACCAGTGCAGCCTTGTTGCAGATGCAGCAGAAGGACAATCCAACTAGAGATGACCTAGAGGAGGCCGAGAAGAAGCACGCCCGCTCTGGTGAGATGTTCGAGAGGGCCCAGGAAAAGCTAAGCCAGATGCGCAGTGCAACAGTGGTGGTCCTAGCTGCCGGTGATGAAGAGTGGGACGATGATGGTGGCGATGATGATGTCTATGGTGAAGATGTCAGTGATGAAGAGGTCGGTGATTTCGACGATGATGCCGATGATGAAGCTGACGATGGTGATGAAGATGATGACAAAGGTGATGATGAAGGTGACGATGATGAAGGTGAAGATGATGTCGATGAGGAAGATGAAGGTGATACTGATGGTGATGAAGATGATGACGAAGGTGATGATGAAGGTGACTATGATGAAGGTGACGATGATGAAGATGATGTCGATGAGGAAGATGATGTCGATGAGGAAGATGATGAATATGATGAAGATGTTGATGATGAAATTGCTGAGGAAGAGGTGGAGGATGAAGATCCTGCAGAAAACGAAGATCCTGCTGATGACGAAGATCCTGCTGATGACGAAGATCCTGCGGAAAACGGAGATCCTGCTGATGACGAAGATCCTGCGGATGATAACGAAGCAGGTGAAGATGACTCTGAGTCAGAGGTCCCACCAGGTAAAAAGGCAGCTCCAGCCAAGTCTGCTGCCAAGGCAGCCCCTGCTAAAGAAGAGCCTGGGGAAGTCCACAATGGTAAAGAGGCAGATGACCCAGACGATGGTGCCGATGGCGACAACGACCTCGGAGAAGAGGGGGATGTCTTTGACCAGACCAACGTGTCGACTTCTGCCCGAACAAACGTGTCTGACTCTGCCCAGAGGAGAAAGATGTGTGCCGGCTACCAGCGCAATGTGGTAGTAGTGTGCCACACAAACGAGGCCTACAAGGAGAAGACTCCTAAAAAGACGGAGACGGATGGCAAAGATGTCCCCGAACGTGCCGTGCTCAAGAGGAAGGGACTCTACGCCCTGCCAGAGGTGGGCGATTACTTCCCTGAGGTGACGTATGTGGAGCTGAAGAAGCTGGAAGCAAAGGCGTATATGTATATGTGGTGTATATGTGTGTGCAGGTATGTGTGTGTACATGTGTGTGTATATGTGTGTGTACATGTGTGTGCAGGTATGTGTGTGTATATGTGTGTGCTGTATGTGTGTGTATATGTGTGTGCAGGTATGTGTGTGTATATGTGTGTGTACATGTGTGTGTATATGTGTGTGCAGGTATGTGTGTGTATATGTGTGTGCAGGTATGTGTGTGTATATGTGTGTGTAGGTATGTGTGTGTACATGTGTGTGCAGGTATGTGTGTGTATATGTGTGTGCTGTATGTGTGTGTATATGTGTGTGCAGGTATGTGTGTGTATATGTGTGTGTACATGTGTGTGTATATGTGTGTGCAGGTATGTGTGTGTATATGTGTGTGCAGGTATGTGTGTGTATATGTGTGTGCAGGTATGTGTGTGTATATGTGTGTGTAGGTATGTGTGTGTAGGTATGTGTGTGTATATGTGTGTGTATATGTGTGTGCTGTATGTGTGTGTATATGTGTGTGCAGGTATGTGTGTGTATATGTGTGTGCAGGTATGTGTGTGTATATGTGTGTGCAGGTATGTGTGTGTATATGTGTGTGCAGGTATGTGTGTGTATATGTGTGTGCAGGTATGTGTGTGTATATGTGTGTGTAGGTATGTGTGTGTATATGTGTGTGCTGTATGTGTGTGTATATGTGTGTGCAGGTATGTGTGTGTATATGTGTGTGCAGGTATGTGTGTGTATATGTGTGTGCAGGTATGTGTGTGTATATGTGTGTGCTGTATGTGTGTGTATATGTGTGTGCAGGTATGTGTGTGTATATGTGTGTGCAGGTATGTGTGTGTATATGTGTGTGCAGGTATGTGTGTGTATATGTGTGTGCAGGGGCCCGTTCGTCGTAGGGTTGAAGATAAGTTAATCAATTGGCCTTTTAGCCCGTTAAGATTAGCGAGCTGATTGAGAACAGCAAATATCGGTTCGTTAACGGCTGATCCGCATCCAAATCATGTGGTTAATTTCAACCAGGCTAAACTTATCATGGCATTTGCGCGATCGCAAAGAACTCTCTCCCTACGCTAATCTAACTATCACATATCAGTCCTTGGTCAATGGGATCCCTCTTTTTTCCGGGGGTGTGGCAAGCTTATCCAGCTACACTTAAGTTAGCCTACGCTGGAGCAGGTTAGTGCTAATTGATATGTTACTATGGTGATTTATCAAAAGTTGCTTCCACGAACCAAAAAGAGGGGCGTTTTTGATCTTAGCCTGGAAATTAGCTCGCTAAACCGCTTAGCGAGCTACGACGAATACCCCCCAGGTATGTGTGTGTGTATATGTGCGCAGGTATGTGTGTGTACATGTGTGTTGGTCATTAATTGTATGATCTATTATTATATGAATCATCAAGCGCAACTGGGACTGCAGCGTGGTGTGCCAGTGTCCGCTGTGCAAGGAGACCTTCTTCCGCCGCCCCGTGCTCAAGGTTAGTGTGTGAGTGTTTCTAATGTGTGTGTGTGTGTGTGTTTCTAATGTGTGTGTGTGTGTGTGTGTACAGGTCAACACCACCCTGCATGTGTGTGTGTGTGTGTTTCTAATGTGTGTGTGTGTGTGTGTGTGTGTACAGGTCAACACCACCCTGCGTGTGTGTGTTTCTAATGTGTGTGTGTGTTTCTAATGTGTGTGTGTGTGTACAGGTCAACACCACCCTGCGTGAGGTGGCCGATCACGTCCGCTCCCAGAGGGACAGCGGCCACGACCTCACGCCAGCCCAGCCCGGGGAAGTGCCCTGTGACGTCTGCAGCGGAGACGGGTGGGTGTGTGTGTGTGTGTGTGTGTGTGATCTGTGTGCCCTGTGTGTGCCCTGTGTGTGATCTGTGTGCCGTGTGTGTGTGTGTGTGTGTGTGTGAATGTGTGTGTCTGTGTGGATGTGTGTGTGTGTGTGTGTGTGTGATCTGTGTGTGTGTGTGTATGTGATCTGTGTGTGCCCTGTGTGTGATCTGTGTGCCCTGTGTGTGTGTATGTGATCTGTGTG
>NC_045164.1:29559040-29564040 GCF_900700415.2 Clupea harengus
GTGCAGAAGGGTTCTGTCTTGTGTGACCTCACCGGAAGCACAACAAATACCCGGAAGTGTAAATGTCCGACTCGCAACAATTTTGGAAATCCAAGCAGCGTTACACTCGCTTGCCCCTCCACTCGGCCGTTCTCTTACACTGCAGGCGTTGCTTCTTTTCTAGTTTCTACATTGGACAAAAGATGATGTTTGATTGCCGCCACACCACGACGTCACACACAAAATGTCAAATGTATCAATACTTTAAATGGAAATAGTAAAAGTCAACACGAATGACAGGCATCATTAACCACCCGTTAAATATTCACAGACAGCTGGTGGCAGTGCGATTATGACTTACTGTACGGCACTCCAGGTAGTTTGGATATGAATTATGACTTACTGTACAGCACTCAGGGAGTTTGGAGATTTATTTCTGCTGTACAACATTCAGTCCCTCAGTCTGAAGCTCAGACACACACACACACACACACACACACACAGTCAGAATACACACACACACACACACCAGAGCAGGGTCACTAAGATGCTAATGGGCTGAAAATGAATGGACAGTGACGGCTATGCCTCTTGCAACGAGAGAGGTCAGGGGTCGTCTCTATGGATTCAGACAGAACTTCCTGTTTGTTTGTTGTGCCCGCAGAGCCAGCTGGGCAAGACGCAGGCAGAGCTGAAGAGTATGATCCAGGAGAGGCAGGAGAAGATCGCAGAGATCAAACACTCCGTAGAGCTCAGCAGAGTGAGACACTCACACACGCACACACACACACACACACACACGCACACACACACACACACACACAGACACACACACACACACACACACACACTCTCTCTCACACACGTAAACACACTCACACTCACTGTGTGTGTGCGTGTGTGTGTGTGTGTGTGTGTGTGTGTGTGTGTGCAGCTGTCTGCTGAGGCCGAGGCTGCTGCCGTCTCTGAGCTGTTCTCTGTGCTGCTGCTGGCACTGGAGAGGAGTCGCTGTAACCTGCAGGGGGCGCTAGAGGCCCGGCAGCGGGCTGTGGAGACGAGGGCGGAGGAGCTGACAGGACAGCTGGAGCAGGAGATCACCACCCTGCAGAGCAGAGACGCTCAACTGGAGGAACTCACACACACACACGACCACCTCCACCTGCTGCAGGTACACACACACACACACACACACACACACACACAAACACACACACACACACTGCAGAGCAGAGACGCGCAACTGGAGCTCACACACACACACGACCACCTCCACCTGCTGCAGGTACACGCACACACACACACACACACACCCTGCTGAGCAGAGACGCTCAACTGGAGGAGCTCACACACACACACGACCACCTCCACCTGCTGCAGGTACACACACACACACACACACACACACACACACACACACACACACACACACACACACACAGACACACACACACACACACAGAGAGAGACACACACACACACACACACACACACACACACACACAGACACACACACAGACACACACACACACACACACACACACAGACACACACACAGACACACACACACACACACACACACAGAGAGAGACACACACACACAGACACACACACACACACACACAGAGAGAGACACACACACACACAGAGAGACACACACACACAGACACACACACACACACACACAGAGAGAGACACACACACACAGAGAGAGACACACACACACAGACACACACACAGCGACTCGTAATTTAGAAGCTCTCACCCCTTCCCTGTCCAGGTTAGTGTGTCTGATGGCCCTGGGCCTCATGAATACTGTACAGGGTGACACACACACACACACACACACACACACACACACACACACGCCTCATGAATACTGTACAGGGTGACACCCCTTATACTCAGAGGAAATAGAACTGAAATGTTCCAATGGCTGATTAGAAGAGATCAGGGAAAAGCTGCTGACCCTTGAGTTGTCTCTCTCTCCCTCGGTGCGCCCCCTTAAACCTGTTTCCTGGACTGATCTTATCTCGCTTTGTGTGTGTGTGTGTGTGTGTCTGTGTCTGTGTCTGTGTCTGTGTGTGTGTGTGTGTGTGTGTGTGTGTGTGTCTGTGTGTGTGTGTGTGTGTGTGTGTGTCTGTGTGTGTGTGTGTGTGTGTGTGTGTGTGTGTGTGTGTGTCTCTGTGTGTGTGTGTGTGTGTGTGTGTGTGTGTGTGTGTGTGTGTGTGGGTGTGTGTGTGTGTGTGTGTAGGTGTATACGTCGGTGTGTGTGTTGCCTCCCTCTAAGTCCTGGTCCCTGGTGAGTGTGAAGACCTATCAGGACGTGGACTCGCTGCGTCCCCTCGTGTCCCGACTGGAAACGCTCATCAACAGGGAGATGGACGACCTGCACGAGATGCGTGAGTCATTCACACACACACACACACACACACACACATACACACACACACACACGTACACACACACACACACACACACACACACACACACACATGCACTTAAACACACACACACACACACACACACACACACACACACACACACACACACTCATAAATACACACACACACACACACTCATAAATACACACACACATACCCACACACATGCACTTAAACACACACACACACCCACACACACACACCCACACACAGTCATAAACACACACACACACACACACACACAGACACACACATACCCACACACATGCACACACACACACACACACACACACACACACACACACTCATAAATAAACACACACATACCCACACACATGCACTTAAACACACAAACACACACACACACACACACACACACTCTCATAAATACACACACACACACACACCCCCACACGTACACTCATAAATACACACACACACACCCATAAATACACACACACTCATAAATACACACACACACGTCTACTACACACATGCACTTAAACACACACACACACACACACACACACACACACACACACTCATAAATACACACACGCACAGTCATAAACACACACATATACACCCCACTTATAGTCTGCTGTTGCCTGCCTTCTCACACACATACTCACATACGACATACATACGCACACACACACTCGCACACAAACACGCACACACACACACAGTCCAGTAGTGTTGGGATATGTAGTCCAGTAGTGTTGGGATATGTAGTCCAGTAGTGTTGGGATATGGAGTAGAGTATAGTCCAGTAGTGTTGGGATATGTAGTTTTGGGATATGTAGTCCAGTAGTGTTGGGATATGTAGTCCAGTAGTTTTGGCTAATTAGCTGATTTGTGTCTCTTGTGTCTAACAGAACTGAAAAGGGTTCAGCAGTTTACAGGTATGAGTACCCTTAGCCTGCAATGCCGTACTAAACCCTTCTGACATATGGCAAGTAACTATACTGTAACTAACCCACTCCTATACTAACTAACCCACTCCTATACTAACTAACCCACTCCTATACTAACCCATTAACCCACTTCCAGGGTTCATACCCAGTGAGGGTTTGTTGTTGTTGTTGCTGATGTTGTTGTTGTTGTTGATGATGGCAGTCAGGTATTGTCTATATTGTCTCCTTCCAGTTTGTTTCGTGTGTCTCAGTTGTGTTTGTGTTTGTTTTGTGTTTCTACAGAGCTCAGCAAAGTCCAGCAGTATGCAGGTAATGTGACACACACACACACACACAGACACACACACACACACACACACACACACACACACACACACACACAGACACACACACAGACACACACACACAGTGCACTCCCACGTATGACTTGCCCGACGTTTGGGGGTGTGTTGATAACGCAGCCGTTCATAGCAAGATTGACAGGTCAACAACCAATCACGCGTCTATGAATTCCTGAAGTGTAACTTCCCTAGCAAGCTGTTTACTTTGTGGGTAGTTACCAGACGCAAATCACCTCACCTTTTAGTTACAATAATGACGTTTTTACACTGTACACTGTCTATTTCCGTTTCTACACACACACACACACACACACACACTCTCTCACACACACAGAGACACACACAGACACACACACACACACACACAATAATGACGTTTTTACATTGAAGAGTGTCTCTGTAACTTAAAAAAAATGTAAGCAAAAAAAATGTTTTTTTCAGTCTCGCTCTCTTTGGATATTTACATAAACGCGATTTGATCGTGATGAAGTTGCTTTGCTTGCGTTGCTTGTGTGTATGAGTGTGTGTGTGTTGCTTGTGTCGCTGACACAGCTAACTCTCTCTCCCTCTCTCTCTCTCTCTCTCTCTCTCTCTCTCTCCATCCCTCTCTCTCTCTCTCAGTGGACGTGACTCTGGATGCAGACACAGCTAACTCCTTCCTGCAGCTGTCGGAGGACCGTAAGCAGGTGTGCTGTGTGGAGAGACGGCAGAAGGTTCCGGAGGCTGCGGGGCGCTTCGAGCGGGCCGCCTGCGTGCTGGGGAGCGAGGGATTCTGCGTCCGCTTCTACTTCCAGGTCGAGGTCAGCGGCAAGACCAGCTGGGACGTGGGCGTGGCCAGGGACTCGGTGACCCGCAGGGGGAAGGTCAAAGCCTCGCCGGACACGGGCTACTGGACGGTTGCCCTGAGAAACGGGGGACGGCTCGTGGCCAAAGAAACCAATCCCATCCCTCTCGCCGTGGGGGCGGGGCTTCGGAAGGTGGGCGTGTTCGTGGACTACCCGCGGGGCGTGGTCAGTTTCTATGACGTCACAAACATGTCCCACCTCTACTCCTTCACTGGCCAGCGCTTCACCGGCAAGCTCCGCCCCCTCCTGAGCCCCAGCCAGAGGGAGAAAGGGAGAAACTCCGCCCCCTTAGTCATCTGTGTTGATCGGCCAATCACATGAGCCCATATCACCACCTATGCCGATTGTCCAACCACAGGCCCCCTTCTAGCTCTGAACCTGTGGCTTATACCATGTGTGTGTGTGTGTTACAGTAGGGTGGCTTATACCCTGTGTGTGTGTGTGTTACAGTAGGGTGGCTTATACCCTGTGTGTGTG
>NC_045164.1:29579720-29584720 GCF_900700415.2 Clupea harengus
AATCATCACTGTGATGAAGGCTCGCAAACGTGTAGTCTTAATCGCTACATAGCTCGTTTCCGGTGTGTGACGTGAAGATGTGCACACGGTACGCTCAACAAAGACCGTGTGGTGCGCAGAAAGGCATTTAAAGGCGCTTTTTTTGGATCGCCGTAGCGTGTGTATATGTGTGGACTGGCTGTGTGTGTGGCGCGGCTGTGTGTGTCCCGGTAGAAACGGAATTTAGACGGAGAAACGTGTAGCTGCGCCACGAGCCTGCGGGGCCGGCCGAGCCCGCGTGATGCTTCACCATCTGTTACTGTCTCACGGCTTCGGAGTGAAGAGCCCTACACACACACACACACACACACACGTGTTATACATGATGTAGTTAGAGTGTGCGGCTGAGGGTATACGTCATGTGGCATAGCGTGTGTGTTGGCGAGGCATCTAAACTAAACTAACTGAAGTGGTGCGACCGCCGTGTCACCGGTAACTCCCACGTAGTTCACTCACATCGCATCAGTGGGAGCGAGGCAGGCATCATTTCCGCACCGAGGGCTCAGGGACGAGTGTGTGTGTGTGTGTGTGTGTGTGTGTGTGTGTGTGGTGTGGCTAAAACAGGGAGCAGGTAGAGCACGCTAATGCTACACATTAGCTACCCGCTAATGCTACACCAGCATGGCAACACTGATGTGACACACACACACACTGGATATATGTGCACAGGAGCTTGTTGCAATACACACACACACACACACACTGGATATATGTGCACAGGAGCTAGTTGCAATACACACACACACACACACACACACACTCAGCTGGTAGCATCTGGGCTGAGCAGGACACCTGTGCAAACACACACACACACACACACACACACACTCCAGCTGGTAGCATCTGGGCTGAGCAGGACACCTGTCCAAACACACACACACACACACACACACACACACACCTGTCCAAACACACACACTCACACACATCTGTGCAAACAGGCATGATGAGCTGGGTCAGGGCCTCCAGTGATAGAGCCATAGGATAGCTGTGTGTGTGTGTGTGTGTGTGAGTGTGTGCCTGATAGATCCAGGGGCGGACTGGGGGGAAAAAGTGGCCCGGTCAGACCGGCCCACTCAGTACACGGCGCGCTGCCCACTCAATGCACGGCGCGCTGCCCACTCAATGCATCGCACGTATCCACCAGTCAGTGGCCTACTTGGAAAAATACCCATACACTTAACATTATTTTGGATGATTACAAAGAAATTACATCATATTTGGATCCACCAATTTGCCTGGGTGGACACATGGAATAAAATGATACTGGCTATTGTAACACTCCAAGGTAGGTATAGTTTGCTAGATGAATAGGCTTAACTCTGGGCTAGTATCAGATGGTTATACGTATAACTACAGAACATTAAGGAATGAATATCCACACAATAAAGAAACTGGAATCAGAGGGTAGAATTAGTATGAACTAATATTGTAGAAATTAACAGAATAGAACATACGATGGGGTGTGAACATCAGTGGTATCAGCAGTGTTGCATGCTGGGTGTGTGATTGTGTGTGTGTGTGTGTGTGTGTGTGTGTGTGTGTGTGTGTGTGTGTGTGTGTGTGTGTGTGTGTGTGTGTGTGTGTAGGGGTGTTGAAGGTGCATAACAAAACAATAAGTTAAGTAACAGAACCTAAACTAACTCTGCCGGCCTGGGTGCATTATAGTCACATGATAATAAAAAACAATATCAGTATAATCATGTGTTATTATGACCTCACTATCTAATCTAGATAACATATTAACATTGTTTATAATGTTAGTGTTGTGTGTAACACGGTGATTTTAGCATAACAAGCTAGCTGGTTAACTTATTTGACATAAGTTATTAGAAATTATAAGATTGCCCTCTTTACAACTACCACCATGGATAGCTTGCTCATCGATTGTAAACAAGTGACTACGGCTAACATGTCAAAATAGATCATCTCGATGATGACAACAGCGCCAGCTTGCTTATTTTACCAGATCATAACGTCTCAATTTTGGACATTTATCTACCTAACGTTAGCTAGGCTAGCTTGTAGGGAACATTACCTCATCTGTGAAAAGCAAGCTAACATTGGCCAAGTCAACGCCACAACTTACCTTCGTATCGCTGTCACCAGTCGGTGGTTTCCCAAATAAATCAGAGATTTTAAAATATTTTGATGCACCTTCCTCCAGACATCTTTTCTTTTTCTCCCTGAGCTTTTCAGCTCCATCTTTACGTTTTGGTGCCGATGACATGCTCTCACTCTCAAATACAACTTTGTCTGCTAGCGAGTGACGCAAGTGCTGAGTAGGCAAGGCAAAATAGTTGGTGATGCCGGCGATGTTGGAGGGAGGGCCGGTTGGTGATGGAAGTGGGCCGGTATTTTGGACCATCCCAACCCCATCGGCCCACCGGGGATTCCCCCAGTATCCCCGATGGCCAGTCCGCCCCTGGATAGAGCCATAGGATAGCTCTGTGTGTGTGTGTGTGTGTGTGTGTGTGGCTAAATAGATAGATGTTTGTGTGTGTGGCTAAATAGATAGAGGTTTGTGTGTGTGGCTAAGAGGTGTGTGTGTGTGTGTGGCTAAATAGATGGAGGTGTGTGTGTGTGGCTAAATAGATAGAGGTGTGTGTGTGTTGTTATATAGAAAGAGGTGTGTGTGTGTTATTAAATACATGGAGGTGTGTGTGTGTGTTGTTAAAAACATAGAGGTGTGTGTGTGTGTTGTTAAAAACATAGTGGTGTAGTGCTGTTAAAAACATAGAGGTGTGTGTGTGTGTTGTTAAAAACATAGAGGGGTGTGTGTGTGTGTGTGTGTGTGTTGTTAAAAACATAGAGGTGTGTGTGTGTGTGTGTGTGTGTTGTTAAAAACATAGAGGTGTGTGTGTGTGTGTGTGTGTGTGTGTGTGTGTCTGTGTCTGTGTCTGTGTCTGTGTGTGTGTGTGTGTGTGTGTGTGTGTGTGTGTGTGTGTCTGTGTGTGTCTGTCTGTGTGTGTGTGTGTGTGTGTGTGTGTGTGTGTGTGTCTGTGTGTGTGTGTGTGTGTGTGTGTGTGTGTGTGTGTCTGTGTGTGTGTGTGTGTGTGTGTGTGTGTGTGTGTGTTGTGTGTGTCTGTGTGTGTGTGTCTGTGTGTGTGTCTGTGTCTGTGTGTCTGTGTGTGTTTGTGTGTCTGTGTGTGTGTGTGTGTGTGTGTGTGTGTGGTATTCTAACATTTTCGCCCTGAAACTCTAGGGGATGGCGGAATGGAGATGGCCACGCCCCTCTCAGGCCCTGATTGGCCTGCTGCTGGTGTGGGCGTGTGTGGTGGCGGGGGCGGGGGTGGGCTGCGGTGAGGCCGCGGTGACGGACGGGCGTGCGGCGCGGCGGGCTCAGGAGCGCCACCTGTGGGTTCTGTTTGAGAAGTACGGCGACGGCAACGGCAGCCTGACGGTGGGCGGCCTGAGCCTGCTGCTGCGGAGCATGGGCGTGGACCACCTGCACACCGTCACCGTCACACACACACACCCCAACGCCAGCGCCACGCAGCAGCGACACGCACACACACACGCGCACGGCAAACACGCCGCCGCAGGCTCCGCCTCCTCCGCGACACACAGCAGGAAACAAGCGGACGCCGCCAGGACCGACGCCCACAAGTCTGACTCCTCCCACAACCTGGTGATTGACAGCTCGGAGGGGAAGAAGATCCAGTCGGATTCTCAGCACAACCTCTACACCAAGAGGGGTCAGGGGTCAACCCCGCCCCCGTCCCCGCCCGCGACCACACCCCCTGGGCGGTCCAGACGCAGCGCTGAGTATGACCTCACTCAAGACCACACCCCCACTACTCAAACCACACCCCCAACGACGCAACATGACGACCATGATCATGACCACACCCACCAACCCCTGGGCAACAACAGTCAGGAGGTAAGACACACACACACTCACACATGAGCTCATACAGACACACACACACACACACACACACACACATGAACTCATACAGACACACACACACACATTAACTCATATACACACACACATTCTTACTGTCTGCTCAGACACACACACACACACACACACACACACACACACACTCACACTCATCATATTATACACACACAGGGATGATTCTTACAGTCTGCTCACACACACACACACTCACTCACTCATATACACAGACAGACAGACAGACAGACAGACAGACAGACAGACAGACTCACTTATACACACAGACACAGACAAACACAGACAGACAGACAGACACACACACACTCACACACTCACTCACTCACTCACTCACTCATATACAGACAGACAGACAGACAGACACACAATCACAGACAGACAGACACACAATCACAGACAGACAGACAGACAGACAGACAGAGGGTTGATTCTTACAGTCTGCTCACACACACACTCACACTCACTCACTCACTCACTCATATACACACACAAACACACACTCACATCAGTCAGACAGACAGACAGACAGACAGACAGACAGACAGACAGACAGACACACACACAAACACACACTCACAACAGACAGACAGACAGACAGACAGACAGACACTCACTTACACAGACACAGACACAGACACACAGACACAGACACACATTCTTACCGCTCTCTTCTCTTGCTCCTCTCTTCCTCTCAGTGTCTTAGTGCATCCTCTTTGCTCAAGGATCATGGGATGGGGTCAGAGGTCATCTCCATTAGTGATTTTGGCTTCCTGTGTCCAGCACTCCTTTCTCAGATCGACTCCCAGTCCTGCCTGCGCCATGGTAAGTGTGTGTGTGTGTGTGTGTGTGCGTGTGTGTGTGCTTCCTGTGTCCAGCACTCCTTTCTCAGATCGACTCCCAGTCCTGTGTGTGTGTGTGTGTGTGTACATGAAGGGTGTGTGTGTGTGTGTTCATGAAGTGTGTATGTGTGTTCATGAAGTGTGTGTGCACATCACCGTGTGTTTATTATTAATGTGTGTGTGTGTGTGTTTATCTA
>NC_045164.1:29592220-29594720 GCF_900700415.2 Clupea harengus
TAACACTACAAATCTCCATGAGACAGGGATGACACCTGTGTGTGTGTGTGTGTTTGAGACAGGGCTGACACCTGTGTGTGTGTGTGTGTGTGTGTGTGTTTGAGACAGGGCTGACACCTGTGTGTGTGTGTGTGTGTTTGAGACAGGGCTGACACCTGTGTGTGTGTGTGTGTGTTTGAGACAGGGCTGACACCTGTGTGTGTGTGTGTGTGTGTTTGAGACAGGGCTGACACCTGTGTGTGTGTGTGTGTGTGTGTGTGTGTTTGAGACAGGGCTGACACCTGTGTGTGTGTGGGACAGTGGTGGAGGAAGTACTGAAGTTTAGTACTTAAGTAAAAGTACGAGTGTAACAACCCGGCTCTTAGGCTTGTTACAAGAAACCAAAATACACCAAAGTTATCCAAAACGCAAAGGTTTGACAAATTTCCAAGTTCCAATTTCCAAAGTATCAATTCTCATTGACAGTTCGGCACAGTACACAAACAGTCTGGTCTCTTGGTCTCTTGCTCCCTTCCTCTCTAGCTCTCTCGAATTCAGGAAGTGCCGTTTTTTTAATAGTAGAGGGACACGCCCGCCCAGGTGGTTAAATCACCGGCACCTGGAAGACAGAGATTGAACACAGCCACACACGCATGCACCCAATTGACACACGCATTCCTGCAGACAAAACAGACAGAGCCGACGAGCCCAAAGGGGTTCGTCACAACAAGTACCCAGGAAAGTAAAAGTACTACATCAACAATCCTACTAAAGTAAAAAGTACTTACTTTAAAATTTACTTTAAGTATTAAAAGTAAAAGTACTCACGCAATGGGTTGTCTCTCAATGTCTAGGCTGTGCCATTTTGATAAAGAAATAGCTACTGGTAATAAATGCCTCTACAGATGTCACTACTAGTAATAAATATAAGCAACAACATTTGTTAATTGGAAAGGTAGGTGTACTTATTGTGCCTACCATCTGTAATACTGTTCACACTATATCTTACAATTCTGCGGATGACAAGTTATCTACCAGGGATTATTTGCAAAGTTAATACCATTAAGCCAAACCAATAAAGACACCATGTGATATCTTTAAATCTTTTATTTAATTGGAAACGTGTAAAAAAGGGAAACATGGAACATGAAAAACAAATGTAATTGTAAAAACTGGACAGAACCAGGCACGCTAGCTTGACATAGCTAACCTACCAGCTTTATCTTACCAATACGTTAAATATATAATTAATCATGTTTTTTGATGCTATTGCTGTATGTCAACATGAATTTTGCTAGATAACATTATAATATCATGTCAGTAAACGAATTAAATACATATATCAATATTCAAAAGTCAGGGACATTAACTTAGCATAGCAATCACTCTGCTTACCTCGATATGCTACTTTAAATTTGAGGGCGAATTATTGAAGGCTAGCAACTCCTTTTTTTGAGGGAGACAGGAAACGCATTGAAACCTCCAGGAGTCATTCTTGGGGCTTTTGAACTCGAACATATCTTTTAAATAGGGCCAAGGGTGGCTCATATCAGAGGGCTCAGTTCAGGCCGACTCTGGATCCATGTTGAATAGGCAGTAGTCAGGCTGTCTGTTCAACTATAAGAGGCAAAGCTACCGCTAGTGCTGCTGCCAAACGCGCACTCTGATATCATTGGAGTTGATAGAGCCACCTGATTGGTTTAAACTTCCAAAACAGCAACGCAATCCATAGTTTTGTGTAGGCAACATTTTGGCGAAACTGTGTTCATAAAATGTAACGAGTAACAACACATATTGTAGAAATGTCGCGGAGTAAAAGTATAGATAATAGCTAAAAAATGTAATGGAGTAAAAGAAAAAAGTATGCATTATTATTTGTACTTAAATAAAGTACAGATACGTAAAAATGTACTTAAGTACAGTAACGAAGTAACAATACTTCATTACATTTCACCACTGGACAGGGATGACACGTGTGTGTGTGTGTGTGTTTGAGACAGGGATAACACCTGTGTGTGTGTGTGTGTGTGTGTGTGTGTGTGTGTGTGTTTGAGACAGGGATGACACCTGTGTGTGTGTCTGTGTGTGTGTGTGTGTGTTTGAGACAGGGATGACACCTGTGTGTGTGTGTGTGTGTGTGTGTTTGAGATAGGGATGACACCAATAAAGTCACATTCTTTCATAAATAAGGTTGGCAGGGATGTTTATAATGGACAACTAGTGACAAACATCAAGCAAGTGTAGCCGGCGTGGTCTGTACTTCGCCGACTACTGCGTTGTGTTCAGGTGCAATTATTACAGGACGCTGAAGTTCTTTTAGCCACTTTACTTTCTCCTTCAGTATGCAGAATGTAGCTCTCGTTGCCAAGCAAAACACATACAAACATAAGAAAAGAAGGACAACTGAAACATATGGCCTTCATTACAGAAAGACAGAAAAACGAAACCTAGCATACAGTTAAACAACACACGAGGTTAGCTATATCAGCAAATATATCCCTAACTCTCAAAACAGCAAAAC
>NC_045164.1:29603241-29605741 GCF_900700415.2 Clupea harengus
AACTAAGGAGGATAAAAATGACTAAAAGTGACTAAAACTAATATGCATTTTCGTCTAAAGACTAAGACTAAATCTAAAATAGCTGCCAAAATTAACACTGGTGTGAGAGAGAAAGTGGTGTGTGTGTGTGTGTGTGTGTGGTGTGTGTGGTGTGTGA
This sequence comes from Clupea harengus, assembly GCF_900700415.2. Lineage (NCBI taxonomy): Eukaryota > Metazoa > Chordata > Actinopteri > Clupeiformes > Clupeidae > Clupea > Clupea harengus. The sequence continues at coordinate 29,603,399 of NC_045164.1, forward strand.
GTGTGTGTGTGTGTGTGTGTGTGGTGTGTGCGTGTGCATGTGAAGTGCGTGTGTACGTGTGTGTGTGTGTGTGTGCGTGAGAGAGAAAGTGTGTGTGTGTGCATGGGACTACTTGCCTGCAGTGTACGATGATTGGGCAGGACCGACCTCTGTAACACTTGTTCACCTTTCTGCACAGAGAGAGAGAGAGAGAGAGAGAGAGAGAGAGATAGAAGAGAGAGAGAGAGAGAGAGAGAGAGAGACAGAGAGAGAGAGACAGAGAGACAGAGAGAGAGAGAGAGAGAGAGACAGAGAGAGAGAGAGACAGAGAATTTTTGAATTTTATAAAAAAACTTTTTATTAGGTAAACAGCATTGCAAACAGTGTTTTACACATTATTCAAAACCAAAGGAAACAAAACATCAAAAACAGAATCATCGACCTTAGCACAGAGCAACATTTATTTTCTTCAGTTTAAAACAGTCGTACAAAATAAATCGCTAACACCATTTAAATGTAGAGAGCCAAACTTGATGGTGTTACACATACTGAAAAAACTAAGTAGACTTTATTTTTCCACGCAACTTTTTTCTCAACTTGCTCATTATTTTCCGGAGACGAAACACCGCCGTATCCTCAAACACACCCTCCCTTATCCACCAGGCAGCGTCGCTAATAAACTGCGAGCAGTCTGGAAAATGCAGTTCAACCTCCACGTTCCGCATCCCCTTCGTGACATGTAGGAAAGTATTAATGCTATCTGCAGTATATGTCCTATCTTCGCTGGAGAGCTTTACTAGCCTGACGATGTCATACTCATAATTCTAGTCAGAATATGAGTCTGATACCACTCCATTGGGCTGTGATTATGGGGCGTGTTTCAACCGAACCAGGAGAAAAAATGCCTCTTCGCTCAATTGGTTACCTACAACCAATCAGAACAACGTAGTATGTGACCAGGGGCAGCTGATACATTACACTTTTACCGGATCCCGTAGGAAGGAAGGCAAAACATCTTTTCGATTGACAAATGCCTTAATCGCGTTTCTCTGTTCCTCTTTCAAAATGAATGCACTGTCAATGTCTAAATGGACTCGAATCTATACATTTCAGCTCTCCAGCGGCAGCCATGTTTGTTGAAAACGAATTCAACTCGTGTGTTGGTGACGTGGTTGGTTACGTTACTGTTGATCATCTGTCCATCATCGTATAAAGCCCGCCTTAACAATTTGATTGGTACGGCCAATATCTGTCCGCAGATAATTTCTCCTCAATGGAGTAATGCCAGACCGAACTTCCCAACCAAAAAATGTGTGGGCGGGGCTAAGTTCGGTCTGGTATCCAGGCTAGAGCTTTATATCTCCCTGCGAACAATCGGACCAGTTTGAATCCATGGAATCGCAATCGCTATCATTTGTGTGTTCATCTTTTTTATTTTAGTCACGTTAATCTCCGGGCCCATTTTTCTCTTCACCGGGGCTTTGAAAAACTGGGTCTATGTCGATAGCCTCCACCACATCCACTGACGTTTGAGCGACTGTCAGTGTCTGTATTGAAAGCCCCTTCTTATTTCCAGGTTCACATGATCCAGCCGCAGCTAGCTCTTCTGCGACAAAAATAGCGACAGCAGGCTCCATCACCACCGACTCACCGCCACGGCTTCGGGGCCAAGCACAATCAGAAAATCCCCCTCAAGTCCGCTTCCCTCGGTCCCATCCACGAGGGTTCTACCTCAGTGACTGGGGGAACGACTGTGGAGGACTCATTGGTTTTAGCTGGAGTTTTCTCCTTTTCAGTGTTGGCATTTTTGCCAGGACAATAGCGACCAATGTGTCCTGCTCCACCGCAACTGAAACAGTTTCAAACGCAGTGTCTGACGTTGCATACACCACATAATCGAACCCTTCCACCCTTAGCTTCAGTGTTAGCTCAATCTCCTCCATGCCCACTATTTAGGACCATGTACACTTGTCTCTAAACGACACTAGATGTCGAAGAAGGGGCGATTTACATCCCAGAGGGATTTTTCGAAAAATGTGAAAACCAGCCTGGCCATGCCGTTGCAACTCTTTAGCAATAAGCTCATCTTTGATGAACGGGGGTACATTTGAAATGTTTACTTTCTTGGCGGGGGTACTGAGTGGGAGGACTGGCGTGAGGGAATCATTGAGTACTATACCCTGCACAATTACCTCATTAGCCTTATCAATTGTGCTGAGAAACAGCACAACCGCATTGTTCATTCGTGAAGCCGACTTCACGTTATCGTGACCAATAATTTCACCAACCGCCAAGATACAATCTTCTACACTCGCGCTGCACTCCACCTTCACTCCGTGCCGCGAGTTAGTTTTTCAAATTTCA
>NC_045164.1:29618241-29620741 GCF_900700415.2 Clupea harengus
TATACTGTATCTAATTACACAAGGCCATTTTAGGACCTTGGTGAAAGAATTGTTTAGGGAAAACTGCTTTTAATGCTGGAATACTAAACATTTGGTGTTACTTTGTAGATATTACAATACATTTGGCAATGATAGCAATGCTGTTGGACTTTAAAAGCAGTGTATATGGTTTGGCAGGGGCATATTTTGAGTTCTGATATTGGGCTGGTTTTTGGGCTGGTTTTATTGGCCATTGGGCTGGTTTTGGGCTGGTTTTGATTGGCCATTGGGCTGGTTTTGTCACACAGACCTGGCAACCCTGACCTCTGCTTCAATGAAGGGAGCATGCGAGAGCCCACCGGTCGGGTTTGTGCTTGTTCTGCCGTTACTCTTCTTATATTTGACCTTGACTACGAAAATGAAAGATTCTATAGCTAAGCTAAAACATTCTCATAACTGGACTTTCAATCAAAACGTGAATTGATCAATAATGGGAGACCAATGCCGTAGCTAAAAGGTATGATTCAAACGACGGGACAGAAGATAACTCAATCGACTTCTCACACCCAAAGCCAAATTGCTTTGAAAATATTTTGAACCTCAAGAATAGATATGGTTTTGGACGTACAGCGGAGACCCAGGGGGCGTGTGCAACTTCGTAAGAGTTCATATTCACGAGTGCATAATCACACATATTAACACGAGTTCATCACAAGCTAGCAGCTGCCAACTGTATGTAGCTACCTTACATACGGTAGGTAAGGTAGCTACATACAGTTGGCAGCTGCTAGCTTGTGTGTGATGTGTGTTTAAAGAATGCTGATATGAAAAACAACCAGTAGTCAATGTGCAAGCTGCCAATTGAATGGTGATTTAAGCTACTGTATTGGGTTTATATATTTGTAAATCTGACTCTGAAGTGCCTCACCAGTCACGAACCTCACCGCACTTTACTGTTCCAAGTAATCCCAAATAGGACTGTCGCTTTCTCCCGACTTTTGCCGCCATGAAACCAGGTGAGGGGCGTGTACTAAAAGGGGTACGGCGGAAGATAGACTATGTATGAAATAAATTGACATCTATGAAATACATTGACAAAGACGAAAACTAAGGACATTTTCTCTATAATTCTATTTTATTTTAGTTAGTTTTGTAAAGACACAATACAGTTTCAGTTAGTTTTTATTTTTATTTCAGTTAACGAAAAAAAAAATCACACCTCGTTTTCGTTTTTTCGTTAGTTTTCGTTAACTATAATAACCTTGGTCCACACTGAACGGTCTTCTTTTCGTCGCTGTTTAATGGGCCAGACGTGCGTTCGGTCCCTGCTCAGAAGTTGGCAGAGATGTGGATAAAAGAAGTAAGGAAGGCGACACGCTGCAGATGACGCGCCAACAGGAAAGCCGAAAAAAAGGCCACATGAAGTCCGACATCAGAGCAAACGATTTACTGAATTATTTAAACATGCTGTGAAATCTTAATTGATTAGGTTTTGTTTTTACAGTCTGATTGAGTTGCCCGTTGGCCTTATGTTTGCGTGATCGACCCCTGTCCGTGGTCCTGAAACCTAATTAGGCAGCTTCCACATCGCAGGTGTGGCCGTTGCAGAAAATTACGTATTTCATGTATTTTATATATTTTAGTTTGCATTAAATGTTCAACTGTACAAAATGTAACCTAATAGGGCCTACCGTTAACTTGAAAAGAATGAGGCCTATTTATTGCTTGTTTTTTCATGATAAAAAAACAAAAACAAAACATCCCCCCCTGTGTTTTTTTGACAAATCGCACCCTGTGTGTGTGTGTGTGTGTGTGCGTTAAACTGCATTAGTAGAGTGTATGTGTGGGTGTGTGTGTGTGTGCGTTAAACCGCATTAGTAGAGTGTGTGTGTGTGTGTGTGTGTGGTTAACTGGAGCCACTCACTCCTCATCTGTGATGACGTATCCGTACACGTCCTCATCCTCGCCGCGGGCGCCTGCGTGTGATTGGACGTCCAGCTGTAGCTCCTCCTCGCCGCGGGCGCCTGCGTGTGATTGGACGTCCAGCTGTAGCTCCTCCTGGCCGTGAGCCAGCGGTGCTGCGTGGGGGAGGAGCAGCGGCGGCTGCAGTTTGGCCTCCGGGCCAGAGGGGGGCGCCAGCTTCTCCTCCGTGATCCAGCCCTGCACCTGCGTCACCTCGGCCACGCTGCTGCTGCTGCTGCTCTTCTTCTGCACCGCCAGCTCGCGCTGATGCACGCGGCTGCGCACCGTCTCCACGGATACGCCGTGACCTCTGACCCCGCGCGGCCGAGGCAACGTGGGCGTGTCCGTGAGTGCCGAGCGGTCTAGATACTCCAGAAGCTTCCCCAGAAGACCCACACCCTAACACACACACACACACACACACACACACACACACACACACACACACACACACACACACACAAACACCCACGCACACACACGCACACACACAGACACACACACGCACACACAAACACCCACGCACACACACGCACACACACACACAAACACACACACA
>NC_045164.1:29630741-29635741 GCF_900700415.2 Clupea harengus
GCTCAGAGTCAGGTTCACCTGCGCGGAGAAATGACCTCAGTTTTGAGCAACAGATGGAACTACTAAAAATGCAAAACGCGGAGAGAGATAAAGATCGGGAAGAGAGGGTGAAGGAACGGGAATTTGAATTCGAAAAATTAAAAATAAACGAGAGACGGGGAGATAATGATCGGGTTGTAGAGATAGAGAGGTTAAGGTTAGTGGACGAAGGGAAGTTGCAGGAGGGTAGAACTGGAGACTCCTCTAGGTCATCGAAAGGGGGTGGAATAGAGACGTTATCAAGTATGGTCAGGTTTCTGCCCAAATTCAATGACCGTGATCCCGACATTTTTTTTTCACTGTTCGAGGGCATTGCCGAGGAGCGGGGTTGGAACGACGCAGAGCGTACCCTGTTGCTCCAGACTGTTCTTCCTGGGAGAGCGCAGGATGCGTTTGTTGCCCTGCCTGGGACCGACCGAAAGTGCTACCAGCGAGTGAAGGAGGCAGTGCTGAGGGCTTACGAGCAGGTTCCGGAATTTTATAGGCAGCGGTTTAGGAATCTGAAAAAAGAGTATAGGCAAACGTATTCTGAGGTGGCAAGAGATTTGGTTGGGTTTTTTAATCGCTGGTGTTCGTCTGTTCAGGTTGAGACATATGAGGACTTAGGGGATTTGATGGTCCTGGAGCAGTTTAAGAACGTTGTGCCGGAACGACTGGCTATGTTTATTAATGAACACAAGGTTAAGACTGCTGCTGAGGCTGCGTACTCGCGGACGAGTTTAATTTAACACATCGAGGTTTAAATAGAGAGTATGTGCCATACAGGCCTAGCTACACTCGGGAGGAACCTCGGACAACTCGGTTTTCTAGGAGTTACAGTGGTCAATCTGTGATGGGACAAGTTCAGTCGAGGCCCAGTGAGTCGGATGACGAGAACCAATGTCACTATTGTTTAAAGAGAGGTCATTGGAAGAGGGAATGCCCACTTCTCCAGGGTAGAGAGAAGAAAGGGCCAAGCTCTCACAAGTGGGACTCTGCAAAGGGGCGGGATGTGCAGCGCTGGTGCATCAATCTAATCACACAGAGAATGGCCCTGTACCTGCCGAGGTTTCAGGCTGTGAGGTGCCTGATCCCTCTGGACAAGGACAATGCGTCTCTGAGTCCACTGTTGAGCAGGTTGGGGAGGGTTATGCTCCATTCATTACTGATGGCTTTATTTCGCTGGTGGGTAGCGCCGATAAAACCCCGGTGAAAATTTTGCGAGACACAGGGGCTACAGAGACGTTTGTAGCGGAAGGGGTTTTACCGTTCTCGGTGAAATCTAGCACGGGGAAATGTGTACTGATTCGGGGCATGGGAATGCATACCATGTCTGTTCCTCTGCATAGGATGGTGATAAGTTCCGATCTGGTCCAGGGGGAAGTGGTTGTTGGGGTTCGCCACGCGTTGCCTGTGCCGGGAGTGCACGTGATTTTGGGAAATATTGTGGCTGGGTATCGCGTATGGGCGAGCGGGCCAGTACCACCAGTAGTGTCCACCGAGCCAATGGAGGCTAATAAGCAAGAGGACTGTGTCACAGAGTTTCCGGACGTCTTTACGGCTTGTGCGGTGACTAGGGCGACGAGTCGCGGAGAATCAAGGCAGGGCTCGGATAGTATTTCCGAATTGAAGTGTGTGATTCCACAGCTACCTAAGCTACCTGCATCCTTGGATCGTAATGATTTCATTCTGGCCCAAAAAGAGGATGAGGGGTTGGGGGAGCTAGTGGGAGGGGCGTTGTCCGGCGACGAGATGCCAAGTTCAGAGCGGGGGTATTTTATTCTAGAGGGGTTGCTGGTGCGTAAATTCGTATCTTACTGTGAGGGATTGACCGAGACGTTGCTACAAATTGTGGTGCCGAATAAATACAGAGATGTGGTGTTACAGACAGCACATGGGGAGGGGGCTGGGCATTTTGGAGTGCGTAAAACGTATGACAGGCTACTGCAGCATTTCTATTGGCCACGATTGAAGCGGGATGTGGCGGAGTTTGTTAGAACATGCCATACTTGTCAAGTAGCGGGTAAGCCAAATCAGTCCATTAAGCCCGCGCCTCTCTATCCCATTCCAGCCGTGGGCCAGCCGTTTGAGCATCTGTTGATTGACTGCGTTGGTCCACTGCCTAAATCGAAGTCTGGGTCTATCCAGTTGTTAACCATAATGTGCCAGGCAACGAGATATCCCGCAGCATATCCTTTGAGAAGCATAAATACGAGGTCAATCGTTAAGGCTCTCTCGCAGTTTATTTCCGTCTTTGGTATCCCCGAGTAATACAGTCTGACCGGGGTAGCAATTTCACGTCGAAAATGTTTGGGGAGGTTCTGAAGCAACTTCGAGTAAAGCATAGTTTGAGTAGTGCTTACCATCCTCAGAGTCAAGGTGCTCTTGAGCGATTTCATCAGACGTTGAAGTCCTTGCTGCGCACTTACTGTCTGGAGTTACAGCGCGATTGGGAGGAGGGCCTCCCGTGGTTGCTGATGGCAGCGCGCGAAGTCTCGCAAGACAGTCTGGGTTTCAGCCCAAATGAGTTAGTGTTCGCACATAAAATTCGTGGTCCATTGTCCGTGTTAAAAGATGGCTTACAGGGCTCGGACCCTCCGGTTAATCTTATTGATTATATTAATGGTTTTCGCCGCCGGTTGTTTTTGGCCTGGCAGTGCGCGAAAAAGAACCTGGGGAGATCCCAGGCACGGATGAAGAAAGTGTTCGACAGACACGCAGAATCTCGACTATTTAGTCCGGGAGATCGGGTAGTGGCGTTGTTGCCAATACCTGGTTCACCGTTTCGTGCACGGTTTTCGGGCCCTTATACTGTGGTCCGTCAGGTGACAGAGCAGGATTATGTGATTGCTACACCAAATCGTAGAAAATCGTCGCAACTGTGTCATGTAAATTTACTAAAGGCCTATTATTCTCCCTCGTCCAGGACGAAGGAGAACGCAGGGGTGGTTGGCTCTGCGGCGATGGCAGTGGGAGGTGGGGACGCCTCTCCTCAGAGTGTGGGAGTTGAGGGGGAGGATGAAGCTGCTCCTGATGACTGCTTACTGTTACCACGTCTCAAAAATTCGGAGATGTTAAAGAATCTGGATGGCCTGTTGGGCCATATGCCTGTGGAACAGAGGGGTGATTTGGAATCACTGATTTCATCATTTGCATCTTTATTTTCTGATGTACCGACATGCACGAACGTGATGGCACATGACATTGACGTCGGGGAGGCTGCTCCCATTAGGCAGCGGTTCTACCGAGGACCACCGGTAAAACAAAAAATTCTAGAAGACGAGGTCCAGTATTTACTGACAATGGCCTGGCTAAACCCTCATATTCTAGTTGGGCGTCGCCGTGTTTGCTGGTGGCAAAGCCAGATATGACATTTAGGTTCTGTACTGATTATCGCAAAGTGAATATGGTTACTAAGCCCGACTCTTTTCCCCTTCCCCGAATAGAGGACTGCGTAGATCGAGTAGGTGCCGCCAAATACGTCACAAAGTGTGATCTCTTAAAAGGCTACTATCAGATCCCTTTGACGCCGCGGGCGCAAGAGATTTCGGCCTTTGTCACTCCGTCTGGGTTGTACTCGTACAACGTAATGAGCTTTGGGTTACGTAACGCCCCCTCAAGTTTCCAACGCCTCATGAATTATGTCATATCGGGGCTTGAGGGTTGCGCTGTTTATCTGGATGATGTTGTTACAGTAGGTGACACGTGGCCGGTGCATTTATCCAGACTCTCTGCATTGTTTGAAAGGTTTTCGGCAGCTAACCTTACCATTAATCTAGCTAAATGTGAGTTTGCGCAGGCTACCGTAGTCTATCTGGGGAAGGTGGTAGGGCAGGGAGAGGTACGGCCGGTGCGGGCCAAAGTGATGGCCATTGACCATTTCCCAGCTCCCACAACAAAAAAGGAGTTGATGCGATTTTTGGGCATGATCGGGTACTATCGGGGGTTTTGTTCAAATTTTTCAACAGTGGTTGCACCCCTCACGAATTTGTTAAAGGGAAAGGTCCATTTTTCGTGGACTGAGGAATGTCAACGGGCATTGGACAATGCCAAATTGTTGCTGAGCACGGAGCCGGTCCTGGCTGCTCCCCAGCTTGACCGACCTTTTAAACTTCAAGTGGATGCCAGCCAGGTCGGGGCAGGCGCAGTGCTTTTGCAAACGGACGGGAAGGATATAGACCGTCCGGTGTGTTACTTCTCAAGAAAGTTTAATCGATACCAGTTCAACTATTCCACCATCGAAAAAGAAGCGCTGGCTATGATTTGGGCTCTGCAACACTTCGATGTGTATGTGGGTGGGGGAGCCCATCCCGTTGTTGTATACTCGGATCACAATCCGTTAACGTTTTTGCACTCGTTACAAAATCCGAATCAACGACTGATGCGTTGGGCGTTGTTTTTGCAACCTTACAATTTGCAGATTAACCACATTCGGGGCGTGGATAACGTAATGGCAGATGCGTTGTCCCGCGGGTGGTGGGATAGGTGGTGGGATTGGGGGAGTGCTGGGTTTGGTTGTTGGTTGGGATTGAATGGTTTAGGTGAAGGGGGATTTGGGAGGTGGCAGAATCCCACTTAGGTGGGCTTCTGTCTTAAGGGGGGGATGTTACGACCCTGGCGGGTCTAGGCCCCGCCCCAGGATATTTTGCATGCCTGTTCTGTCTCTGTTTCCTCAGCAGATAATAGGAAGCAGGTGTAGGACAGGTGTAACCCATGATTGGTTGGGCTACAAAAGCCCTGATCAGATGGCAGTCGTGGAGCGTTGGTCGTATTTGGATAGAGATTGGTTTTGGATTGTCGTTAGTTTTGGAGTGTCGTTGGTTGTGGATTATCGTCGTCGTTGTTCGTTTATATTACCATTTACCTGACTGTACATCTCATCTTTTGTTTCTCTTCATAACACTGATCTTCACCACACGTTTGCTATAATTATTAGATAACTATATAACCTTGTAAACCTTTAATAAATATTTGATTATTAT
>NC_045164.1:29642139-29644639 GCF_900700415.2 Clupea harengus
CGCGCCTCCCCTGCTTACGTCAGTAAACTCAGGACAGAAAAGGGGAGGGGGGAGTTGGAGGCTACCACGCACGCGCACTCTTAACTCAGGTAAGATCAATCTACCACACGCCACCAGAATTTGTGTGTGTCTGTGTGTGTGTGTGCGTGCGCGTGTGTGTGTGTGTGTGTGTGTGTGTGTCTGTATGCTCCGACTATCTGTATCTGTAAATGGACTGCATTCATATAGCGCTTTTCTACTCGTAGAGCTGACGGATATTTTGTATTACTTGATGAACATGGATTAACTCATAAATATGAAAAGTCTCACTAGAAATGACTAACAAAAGAAATAGAACAGGCTGATTTAGAGAGAAACAGCCCAGCTGTTGACATACACACACACACACACACACACACACACACACACACACACACACACACACACACAATGCCCAATGTGACACTAGCACTTGAGGCTACGACTTTTCTCTTCTTTTCCTGAGCTAGTCTTGTGCATAATGTTGTTACATTTACACAGTGTCTATGTGTGTGTGTGTGTGTGTGTGTGTGTGTGTGTGAGTGTGTGTATCTGTATGCTCGTTTAATTTCCCCCATATGCTGGCCTTTATTTCTTTATTTTTTAATTATTATTATTATAATTATTTTTTGTGAGGGTTGTGGGAGGATGGGGATTGTTGGCTTTTGTTGTTTTTGTTGTTTTTGTTGTTTCAGAAAACATGAAGGAAAACACTCCTGGCTTTGTGTTTGTATCTTGTAGAACCCATATCTACCCTTCAATAAATATATTTAAAAAGCCGCCGCCACGGCCCCTCCCTCTGCGCGCATATTCTGCCAAATCACTTGAAACTGTCAGGGTCGATCACTAACCGCCGCCGCCACGCCCCCTCCCCCCGCGCACATATTCCACAATTTTTTTTATCTAGGCCTAAATGAAATTCTGCAGCCGTTATACTGTTTAAAAAATATATATAATTTCCTTGGGAGGGGCAACTTGAGTCGAGGAGGGCAGACGGGCAGTTGCCCGGGCAACCTTAGCCCCCTACTATCTCTATCTGATGCTAACGCTATCTGATGCTAACGCTATCTGATGCTACTATCTGATGCTAACGCTATCTGATGCTACTATCTGATGCTAACGCTATCTGATGCTACTATCCGATGCTACTATCTGATGCTAACGCTATCTGATGCTAACGCTATCTGATGCTACTATCTGATGCTAACGCTATCTGATGCTACTATCTGATGCTAACGCTATCTGATGCTAACGCTATCTGATGCTACTATCTGATGCTACTATCGCTATCTGATGCTACTATCTGATGCTACTATCGCTATCTGATGCTGCTATCTGATGCTAATATCTGATGCTACTAGATGTCTGATGTCAAAATCATTGCACTCTGTACAATAGGGCCTGTATCTGGAAACACTCTGTGTGAAAATGTTCTCCCTATGTGTATGTATATATGTTCTCCCTATGTGTATGTATATGTGATTTATGTATGTATGTCGGTGAGGTGTATAAGTGTATATGTGTATAAGCTACTGGATGACCTAAATTTCCCTCGGGATTAATAAAGTATCCATCTATCTATCTCATCTACTACTATCGCTATCTGATGCTATTATCTGTATCTGATGCTACAACTATCTGTATGCTACGACTATCCTTATCTGTACATCACTAAACGTGAGTGTTTTTTTTTTATTAATTAAAATACACCACACAGACAGTTTGTTTCCATGGCAACATCATCAGCTGTTTATTGGTTGACAGGTTGAAACTGAGGCACTCTGAAGCTCCGCCTCCTTCGTGCAGGGACGGACGGGGAAGGGGGGGGGGTGTAAGGCACACATTGAGGGTGGGGGCTAGCTAGCGCTTTCCCCTCACTTCCACAGGATGGATAGCACAGGAACCTGCCAGCACTCAAGGAGCTAGTGTTAGCGTCGATGTTTTATACATCACAAACCTACTGGGCTAATGTTAGCATTAGCAATCATCATCCATCATAAACCTCCTGAGCTGTGTAGAGCACATGGAGCTAACATTAGAACTGTACTTCATGGCTGAATTTAACATGTACAGTTACACATCTCAGCACTGAGTTAGCGTTAGCATACACATTTCAGCGCTGAGTTAGCGTTAGCTTAAACATCTCAACACTGTTAGCGTTAGCTTACACATCTCAACACTGTTAGCGTTAGCTTACACATCTCAACACTGTTAGTGTTAGCTTACACATCTCAACACTGTTAGTGTTAGCTTACACATCTCAACGCTGAGATGTGTAAGCTAATGCTAACTCAGCCCTGAGATGTGTAATCTAACGCTAACTGTGTTGAGTAAGTTGAGTTAGCGTTAGCTTACACATCTAAGCACTGAGTTAGCGTTAGCTTACACATCTAAGCACTGAGTTAGCATTAGCCTGGATGTTGGTACAGCAGTGTTAGCTTACCTGCCCCTTTCACACAGGCGTGTGTTAAGTGTGCTTTGA
>NC_045164.1:29664028-29666528 GCF_900700415.2 Clupea harengus
CGAGCTAACGTTAATCCTCTCCGGCTGCCACATAGGCAGAATCTCGCGTGCGAACCTAAAACTGAGCAGGGCGCGAGCAGACAGCGGTCCCACCCTCTGCCCACATCCTGCCAGAGGCACGCAGTCGGCCGCCGCGCGCACCCTCCCGGCAGGCTCAACCCCCTTCTCAGCTTTCGTCGTTCCTGGGAAACGTCACCAGAGCGGGCCGGTAACGCGCAGTGAAGGTGTTTTGATCTCGAGGCGCCATCTCGTGGTGACAGCTAGAAAATGTATCCTGCGTCACAGCCAGCCCTTCCGTTTATGAAGCAGGACACTCACACACACACACACACACACACACAGCCAGCCCTTCCGTTTGCCGTCGCGTAGCGGAGACGTGACATGTTCACTGGAGTCACACACACACACACACACACACACTCACACACACACACACACACACTCACACACACACACTCACACACACACTCTCACACACACACCCCCACACACTAAGGTGACCAGATTTCTGAGACAAAATCCGGGCACATTTTCAGTTCAGACACGTTAACACACATGTCATGTTTTTGTTTTTTGTAATCGAAAAACAAGGACACTGACTGGGCCCTTATTCATAAAAGCAGTTTATTTTACCCTTGTTCTTGTAAATCGCAAGGGGAATGTCAAACAAAGAGTTTTCTTCTTAAAACTGATCACAAAGTGGCTGAAATGAAGAGTAGTAAAGGTAACAACCTTTTGCCAGATAATAAGAACCAATATCAGTGATAAGAACTTCGTTGACGTCATGCACAAGCTTCCTTGCAGTAGGCCTAACCTCTGTGTTTGGCTGATAAGTGACTGGTCTGCACGGATGGGTGACAGGTGTAGGTTTTTCCAGCATAGAAAATGTTAAGGCCATTGAGGCGACTGAATGCATTGTATTCCTATAGTCTGTGTGGAAATCAGCTGGAACTATGAACATACAGATCAGGCCCATAGACTCCAGGATCTTTGGAATAGTTTTTTAGGTATTACTATACGAAAAGTGATTTAAGAAACAAACAAACAAAATGTCAGCAATGTCAAGGTGAGGGAGGGAGATCTGAATAAACAAAAAAATAACAAGTTCTGTGACACACTACCAGTTGACATATTTGTTGATAAAGAATATGTGAAGTTAATGTGGGGAAAAGACATTTCATTAGTGTCTTTTAAGAGACCACACATGTTTTTTTTGTGTTTTTTAAGTAATGTAGGCCTACCATTGTTCTAGGCTACCTGTAATTGTCTATCTATGTAGCCTAAGCACATGACTCATTTAAAGATTTTAGCACATTGAAACCCACTGCTTAAAATTGAACTGGTGAGACTGTTTTTGCTTCCACACAACTATCAAAGTTCAAAGTAGCCTACTTTATTGTCATTGTCACACAAACAACGAGACAGACGTAAGCGGGAAGCGCAACTGGATGTACGGAAAGCGAGTTCAAGGAGTATTTTCTTGCTTTCAAGTGGTTTAATTTATTGACAAGTTGCCAACTACCTCTCAATAGTAACCCAGACTAATGAAACTGAAATGTCATAGTACTGTAGTTAGTATCACTGCTAATGTTAAAAAGTTAACAAAGTTAGTTAGCAAGTAGAGCTGTGGCTGACACCTGACCGACAGATAGCTGCTGCTTAACACTCACATTGTTGCAAATTGTAGATCATAGGCTACATACATATTATAGGTTAAATAATATATGACATAGATGATAAACAATGACACTTACAATAAACACCGTTCGCTAATCGCCTATCCCGTCTTGTACTCGATTTGCCAGAGCTAGCTGGCTGAATGAATAAAGGAATGAATGGACGCGATCTCTCTCTGAATAAAAAAAGTACAAGGGTAAAGATTGTACCGCGTTGCATATCCCACCAATCAAAATACTACAAATACGGGCATTCTAGAACATCTTTGAGCTCTGAGCTAGAGCTTGTCCCCCTGGCTGCTGGCTGGCTTGCTTGAGCCCGTGGCGTGTAGGCTACGCAACTAAACGTTTGGTCATTGTTTTCTTTCTTTCTTTTTTAAATGTGTATCCCGGGTCTGTTGTTGGTCACAGTTACTGTCTAATCCACTCACCTAACTGATCACTATACACACGCAGCCATCTCCACACACACACACACACACACACACACACACACACACACACACACACTGAACAGGCACTATGAAGGTTTTTAAGCTCTAAAACCTTTACTTTTCGAGATATTGTCTATGACCTTCAGAAGCTGAGATATAGATGCACTGGACGCGCCCTAAAAGGGCACACACACACACACACACACACACACACACACACACACACACACACACACATGCACACAAATCTCGATGTTCGCTCGGGTTACAGTAAACGATAGCACCCTAGTTTTGTTCCTCAGGGTCAAATTAGCCAGAAACCGTTGAGAAATGTCACACCGCTCATACTTCATACTCAACCAATGGGCTGCTACTGGAGTAATAACACAC
>NC_045164.1:29671528-29729028 GCF_900700415.2 Clupea harengus
CATTTAGGGTGTGTGTGTGTATGAATGTGTGTGTGTGTGTGTGTGTGTTCTTACTGACATTAGAAGCATTTAGGGTGTCTTAAGTATATAAACCCTGTGCGATGTTTGTGACTATACCCACTAACCTGTTCTACACACACACACACACACTCCATTAATACACACACACACACACACACACTCCATTAATACACACACACACACACTCCCTTAATCAGTGGTGTATAAAGTACACAAAAGCCATACTTGAGTAAAAGTAAAAATACCTTACTGGAAAATGACTCAAGTAAAAGTAAAAAGTAACCTTTTAGAATACTACTTGAGTAAAAGTCTTAAAGTATCTGATCTTTACTGTACTTAAGTATCAAAAGTAATTGTCTGATATTAAATGTACTTAAGTATTGAAAGTAAAAGTACAAGTAAATGCTGTTAATAAAAAAGCAAAAGGGTCAGAATTTTGAGAATTAAGAAGTTTATTCCGACTAGAATGAGCATACTTATAAACTGGGCCTTATTTGAACACAATTTAAACACAATAGGCAATACTAAAGCAGCACCGAAAGTAACAACCCAGTCATTACTTGAAACTGAAATTTTTTTTGTTCATCTTCAAACAAAACGTCCCAAAAAGCCATTTCAATTTAAATCTTTGTAACATTTTGTGAATGGGCTCCTGAGTATCCCAAGCAGGGGTGGTTTTAGCAAATTGGAGGCCCTGGGCAAAGAACAATTTTCGTTTTGCAATGACAAATGATTTATTTGAATTATATAAAAGAAAATCGTAAATACTACGAGGCCCCCTGGTGGCCGAGGCCCTGGGCAACTGCCCGCCTCGCCCAATGGGACGCACCGCCCCTGTGAGTAGCCAGAACCTTCAAACATGGGTGCTAAACTCAACCCTGGACCAGTCACCGCGGCAACCGAGGGATGCAAGTAATTTCCGGTCTCCGGGGTGATGATGTCATTGGTGATGAAACACTCGTGAGTGGAAAGGTGAAGCAGGGATATGGTGTTTCTCTGAGATGTGCTACTGTGATGCAGAAGCTTCTGGAGGATACATGTTTCTGTCTTTATTTGAGTCTTTCTGCGTCCAGCCTGATATGTTCACAGGTAGACTCTGGCTGGCTGGCTGGCTATCAATCCTCTAATAGTTGACCTGCTAATGTTTCAATAATCAGGTTCTGGCAGCAATGTCACACTTCATCATTCCACATCTTGCTGGTTACTAGTGCTTGTTAGTAGACATGCTATTCTTAAACATGTAACATGATTAATGAGACTACAAGTCAGTGAGACATAGATCATTTATTAGATGGACATTGATAGTCCAGAGTTTAAGCCCTTAAAACACAGTTACATGCATTGACATTGTTTTCATTCCAAATCCAGTATGGAGCTTTCTGATCAGTTCATCACTGCCAGGCCTAGCTGTGACTAATCTAGAATGTTAAGATGTGAATCTAGAATCTAGAATGTTAAAATGTGAATCTAGAATGTTAAGATGTGCAATCTAGAATCTAGAATGTTAAAATGTGATTAAATAAACTTTATGTATTATCAATAGAACAGCCACACAATCCCTGCTATGCTGTGCATAGGTTGGTATGTACTCACAAATATATACACTAAATTGCATTTAATTGGCTTAGTTTAAATGTTATTAAATAAACTTTATTTAAATTATTACATTTATTTATTTAAAGATTTTAAAATAAATCTTAAATGTATTTTTAAAAGCCACACTAATAAGTGAATATACATTTCATTACATTAAATTAGAGCATTAAAGCATTAAAGTTTAACTGTTGGTCATAGTTAACAAAGTTACACTTACTAGTATTGAAGTTAAAAAAGTTACAAATAATATTCTTACTACTGCTGTCACTAAACTAAGCACCACTGGAATTCAAATGCTCTTGAATTATGCAAGTGATTAAACAACAATAAAAATACATCTTCCTCTAGTCCTTCCTGCAATGAGATGAATGCATGGTTAGGGTTCTTTTGTGTGAGTGCACTGGTGTCTCTTTAATTGACCCGTAGAAGTGAAGCTCTTGCCACACTGAGTGCAGTGGTACGGCCTCTCTCCTGTGTGAATGCGCTGGTGTAGTTTGAGATGTGTCTCTCGAGCAAAACTCTTGCCACACTGAGTGCAGTGGTACGGCCTCTCTCCTGTGTGAATGCGCTGGTGTCGTTTGAGAGTCCCCCCCTCAGTAAAGCTCTTGCCACACTGAGTGCAGTGGTACGGCCTCTCTCCAGTGTGAGTGCGCTGGTGTAGTTTGAGAGTCCCCCCCTCAGTAAAGCTCTTGCCACACTGAGTGCAGTGGTACGGCCTCTCTCCTGTGTGAGTGCGCTGGTGTAGTTTGAGAGTTCCCTCTTGAGTAAAGCTCTTGCCACACTGAGTGCAGTGGTACGGCCTCTCTCCTGTGTGAGTGCGCTGGTGTAGTTTGAGATGTGCATCTTGAGTAAAGCTCTTGCCACACTGAGTGCAGTGGTACGGCCTCTCTCCTGTGTGAGTGCGCTGGTGTCTTTTGAGACTTCCCTCTCGAGTAAAACTCTTGCCACACTGAGTGCAGTGGTACGGCCTCTCTCCTGTGTGAGTGCGCTGGTGTCGTTTGAGATGCTGCTCTCGAGTAAAACTCTTGTCACACTGAGTGCAGTGGTACGGCCTCTCTCCTGTGTGAGTGCGCTGGTGTTTTTTGAGATGATGCTCTAGAGTAAAGCTCTTGCCACACTGAGTGCAGTGGTACGGCCTCTCTCCTGTGTGAATGCGCTGGTGTCGTTTGAGATTCTTCTCTAGAGTAAAGCTCTTGCCACACTGAGTGCAGTGGTATGGTCTCTCTCCTGTGTGAGTGCGCTGATGTCGTTTGAGATTCTTCTCTAGAGTAAAGCTCTTGCCACACTGAGTGCAGTGGTGACTTCTCTTGTCATTCGCTCCTTCCTGTTGTGAAGAGGGGTTAGGGGCGACTTTACTGGATGTTGACCTGGACGGCACAGTTAGAGGTTTTTGTGTTTGTTGGTTGCTGCTTCTGGAAGGTGCCAAAGTCTCTGATCTGATCTCTCCAGACCTCAGCAGTCGCACGTACTCGTCCGTGTGGCTCCTCCTGATGTGCTTGTGGAGGTAGATTTGAGCCGTGTAGGAAAACGGACACAGGGAGCACGAGAACACCTGAGACGCTGTCACCTCTGAAAGAAAGAATAAAGAGAAAGATAACATTTAGGTTCAGGCAAAGAAACGTGTTGGATGTTACATTTTTACATAAAAGTATATACATACATTTTATCCATTTCTTTTCCAGCATTTCTTACTGACATTTTTTTCAATATTCTCATTATCTTATATCCACTCCTCAGTGATTCAGGTCTGTGATGCAGAATTGCTCTTTAACATTCAAGTTATTTCACAGCAGGTGAAGTGGAGATGGTTGCTGCTACCTTTGAACAGACAGACATGTATTTCAGGTGTAACATTGTGATGTACCTTTGGCGCTACTCTTGATGTCCCACAGGTAGTCGAAGCTGATGCCCAGGTCTCTGGCGTAGTCCTCTCCATACCAGACGAGCAGTTCCTCTCCAGGGGCGATGGGCTTACAGCAGCGATACACAATCCCCCCTCTGTACTGAAACGCCACCAGGTTCTGCTCCTCATCGTCACGAGCGCAGTTCACATACCTGATGGAGAAACCAGAGATTGAAAATGACACAGAAGAGATAAGTATAAATACTAGTTCTACAACTTCAATATAAATATAGGCATATATAGCTGGGTGTGAAATACACTACTTATGTAAGTGCTATCAGAAGACAGCAACATGAACTGCAGAAAAGACAGAGACAGATTTAAAGGTGAAGTTTGCAATTCTGGCAAAAGGTTGCTGATATTTGAACTCAACAGCCAATGTGCTCCTGAAGCAACGTGTTTATTGGCTGGAATTGGGTAAAGTTTTTCTTTTGAAAAGTGAAAGAATCAAGAGGAATAAGGAAGGACGTTACCTCATCCAGTTGGAGTGAGTTTCTCTCTTTGCGTCTATGTACTCATCTGTATGTCGGCTCTTGTATGTCTGTGGAAACATTTAATCAAACACTGTCACCTGTTTCAGTACAGGAGCAACATTTTGACCAGAATTTCTTTTTTTGGAATCAGTATTTCAGACTGGAAACATATAATTGGGAATAAATTATGTCAAGGGGTAAGACACAAGAGGTATCTCAAATCCGTCAATCTCCTCCTGAACTTCCATTTAGAAACACCATTTGATCCCTCACCACCCAGGAGTATCCGCTCTCTATGGCCTCGTCCCTGTCCATCACCTCTCCCTCATAGGGGCCAAAGTGCGCCCCTCTTGGCACCGTCTGGCCCTGGTTGAACACCCCCAGACCTGCGTTTGGGATGTTGGACTTTCTGACCACCAGTCCAGGTGGCAGGGTGAGTCTGGCTCGGTCTGGGACCCCTACAGGAGCTGGGGTGTCAGGGATGAAGTTAGGGGGGCCATGGACCCCACACTCATCAATGTAGAAAGACTCACAGTCCTCACAGTCTGCAGAAAAAAGGAACGATTCAGATATTATTCATTTACATTATGATGCAACCTAAAGATTTATGATGACATGTTGTAAAACTGAATAACCAGCAACTGTAAAAACATCCATTTAAATGGCTGAAAACGCTATGAAGTCATCAGCAGATCAACCTTTAGAGTGATAAAGTTAAGAGGAGAAAATATGCATAAATTCGCAGTATTATAGAGACAATGAACAATTATACTGTTGAAATGCTGTGATATTACTCTCAGATATGTTTAATGTCACTGAAAAGAGAGAGAGAAAGAAAGAGATCATGTCTAGTAGAAAGGTAGCAGTAAGAGCAACTCACAGAGGTAATCTTCATCCTTGGGCACCTCTTCCTCTACGTAGCTCACTCTGGGTCTGCTGCGCAGGCTGCCTCCACGCTTGTAGCTGTTCAACTGGCCATTCTGCTGTTTCAACCACTCTCTCTTTGACACTCCTGACACACACACACACACACACACACACACACACACACACACAAAAAGGCGATTTGCTATTTGCCTTTACTGTTCATACAACAAACTGGGATCTGCCTTCTTCCGCACAACTACTTTATATCCCAATACTGACCTATGTTGTGTGTGTGTGTGTGTGTGTACTCTCCTGTATGAAACCTCTTACCAGGTCTCTTTGCTGTTGAGTCTTGCTCTCTCCCTCTCTGTCCATCTACACTCTCTACGCCGTCTCTCTGTCCACCCTGGTCTGAGTCCGTTCTGGGGGCCTGAGGAGGAACAGAGACGAGTTCTGTCTGGAAGTTCGCTCAGCCAACATGAGTTCTGTTATGCGTATGTACTGTATGTGCGTGGACACTGAGTGTTGCTGCTGATAGGTTGAAAACTGCTGTTCCTCTTTCTGATTGGCTGAGAGGTCTGAGGAACGTGTTTAGAGTGTGTGTTTATGAGACCTGTTTGCTCTCCTCTCTCTATGGTTCTGTCCCTAAGGAACAGGAGTTCCTGTTCTGTTTGTGTGTGTGTGTGTGTGTGTATGTTTTGGTGTGTGTTTTACAAAACCTGTTTGTTCTCCTCTGTCTCTATAGCCTGTTCTGTGGGATCCACCTCTAAGGCCTGAGGACACTGAGCATTGCTGCTGATTGGTCGAAAACTGCTGTTTCTATTTCCGATTGGCTGAGAAATCTGACTGCTCTCGCCGCTTGGCTGTGAAGTCCTGTTGTCGTCGCTGATTGGCTGTGAAGTGTTGTTGCTGATTGGCTGTATAGAGAAGAAAAAACGAGACAAGCTAGTGCAGGTGCAAACGCAGGCTAGTGTGCAACCCCTTAGCATGCGTGTCAAAACTGCACCCAGGTTTGAGTCTTTAGACGTCTTAAACATCTCGGAGAGCCCAAACCTGAACAAAAGGCTTAGGGGGATGCTTGCCTTGGGGGCAACGTCATGGCTTTTTCCTAGTAACTATAAGTCAACTAGTGAACAAACGCTCAAAATATCCCACATTCTCTAATGCTCTCCCTGTTCACCTTACTTAAATGTCTAAATACTCTTTTCTGATTGGCTGACGGGTGTCCGATATTTCAGTATAATGGGACACCTAAGCAGCAGATACGGTCAAGTCACTCAGTAAACTAGGAATGGTAACCATGACAACTATAGTAAATAACATTTGACGGATAAGATGCCCACCGGTATCTCTAATACAGTGAGTATTTTTAGGCAGTGGGCTTCTGACCTAGCGTCTGGCAGCCTAGGCCCGTGTGACTCAACTAGCAAGTTCTATGCACTTTAACTGTATGGTATAAGCACTTGGTGTAATGCACGTATCAGTGTGTCTGTGTTTACGTGCGATTCAGTAGTTCTTCGGCTGTTTCTGTCGAAAAAACAGTGAATGCTGCTGAACACAATAGAGCTGCTGAACTTTGGCAGTGGCTTGAGCTAGCATCTGGCTGCCTAGGCCAGTGTGACTCAATTACTGTAAATAAACAAAATCATTTTTTACAGTCATTGTCATGACTGGCTGGGTAGCAAAGTCTTCTTTGAGGACTAGTAGCAGGTCTTCTCACACAACATTTGAAATTGTGTGTTTGGCTGGAGTGTGGCCAATCTGCATATTTCTCTTCTTCACAATTTTCATTCTAGCTAGCATTGTAGTTCACAACAGTAACTACCTTACTATCGGCCACTCATGTGAACTACAATGCTAGCACACCACAGTAACTTGCCTTACTAGCTGCCACTCATGTGAACTACAATGCTAGCACACCACAGTAACTTGCCTTACTAGCTGACACTCATGTGAACGACAATGCTATCTTGCATGAACATGCAAAATGAATATAAGAGCGGCGCAGTCTGGCGGAACCCTGCTAGACAAGCCACAAAGCTCACACGGTTGTCATGGCAAAGATAAACCAGGCATGCATGCACACAGGCCATGTGATTCCGTAAACAGTCATGCTTACAATGTATTGAACATGGAAACATACCTGATGAGACTGAATTTAAGACATGCCGGTAAAAATAATACTAACTAGCAAATCTAATTTAAGAGTTTTTTAGGATCCGCAGGAACCCTGAGTAGTATAAACGCTAAAATAAATAGTTTTGGTCATTATCCCTTAATTATTTATATCAGCGGTTTTCAAAGTGGGGCGCGCGAACACTCTTTAGGGGGGGGGCGCGATGTCACAGACGGAGAAAAAAATAAACGACCGCCGACCTGTCACTGGTTAGTGAAAGCTCCCTCAGTGGCGAAATGCAAGGGGCTGGACTGACCCAAACAAATCAAATACTGTTTTGCTCCTGATCCACCAATCAAAACGGAGCCTTATCATTTGAACGCGAGTTGCACCTAAGCTTCCGAGTATAAAAAAAAACACATGGTAAGCGCTCACCCGGAGACGACACTGTAGAGTTTGTTCAATTTCTCTTGTTTCCTCTATCATTCAGATATTCATTTATGAACAGTCTTTTTAAAGACTCACTCCTTCCTTAGTAATACCTTAATGCACTTGCAGTAGGTCTATTCGTAGCCTATTCTAAGGAGTAATTTGCTCCAGTCTTTTAAAAAAGCTCGTAGCCCCGAGAGCTAGCCTAGCTAGCTTCTTCCAACTGCAGCTAGCCCTTTTCTCCTTAACACCTACCTTTACATTTTTTGATCATCCACCGTGTTGCAACAAATAAAACACCAGCACTTGAATACTATTTTGTGCTGATGGAGGCATCTTATGTAGTTGCTTGCGCAAGACGTGTAGAATAATGATAGGAGCTAAAGTCAGCACAATATGCTTTTGGATGGTCACTACCAGATCGCTTTGCCTTTGAGGAACAGTCTAGAACGGCAAAAGTGGTGTGACGAAGCGCAACTTCACGGTGGGGGACATAGTCCTCATTGTGGATGAGACAGCACCTCGTAATTCCTGGATAATGGGAAAGGTCATCCAAACGTTCCCAGACAGAAGAGGTCTTGTACATAGGCTGCTTATCAAGACAAAGACAAACCAGCTGGACAGGCCAATAACTAAGGTCTGTCTTCTACAAGAGGCAGAAGCCTGAAGAACTCTTGCTTGCTTGTTTGTTTGTTTGTTTGTTTGTTTGACGACTGACCAACCAACTTACTGGACAGAGAGTGATGGTAAAGATCACTCCGATGGGCTACGTGCTTGAACCTCTGGCCCAGACTAGACTTGTGCCCTTTGAAGAAAGAAGAGCCAGCTGCCTCTTGGAACACACACAAGAATACTTCTTTGTATGATTGCATGACTTTGATGTTATAGTGCTATGTAATGGTAATTATTACAACTATGATTGGTAATAATTAGGGGCTGGAATATAGCGGCCATATGCCATGGTTGAATTAGTCTGTGCTTTGTTGCTTTTATTTTGGTATCTGGTGGGTGTGTATGCAAGTCACGTGGGTATTGCACGACCAATCGCACACAGAGAATACAACTGGGGAAGCACCACTCTTCGAATTTGACCATCAGCACTGGCGCCCCACAAGGTTGCGTGCTCAGCCCACTATTATACACTCTCTACACCCATGACTGTACTCCCTCCTGCCCATCCAACTACATCTTTAAATTTGCAGATGACACAACAGTGCTTGGCCTCATCTCCAACAACAATGAGGCTGCCTACAGGCAAGAAGTGGGAAACCTGGCAGCCTGGTGTTCTGAGCACAACCTCAGTCTCAACTTAAAGAAAACAAAAGAGATGATCATTGACTTCCGGAAGTCTGCTCAGCACAATCACCATCTCCCACTCTACATCAACGGGGAAGAGGTTGAGCGAGTCACCTCTTTTAAGTTTCTGGGTCTAACGCTGACGGAGGAGTTGTCCTGGGAAAACAACACAGCTTCCGTCTTGGGGAAAGCCCAGCAACGCCTCTTCTACCTCCGGAAGTTGAGGAAAGAACACCTTCCTCAGAGACTACTGAGCAACTTCTACCGCTGCGCTATAGAGAGTGTGCTGACATACTGCCTGAACGTATGGTTTTCCAGCTGCACAAAGGCGGAGCAGGCAGCCATCCAGAGGCTGATTAAAACAGCAGGCAGGATCATCGGAGCAGAGCTGCCCGACATCTATTCCATCTCCTCCTCCCGATGCCTGCAGCGTTCAAATCGCATCCTCACGGACCCTTCCCACCCTGCCCATTATCTGTTCCCGCTACTCCCGTCAGGGAAAAGGTTCAGATCAACAAAAGCGCGCACCTCCAGAATGGCAAAGAGCTTTTACCCTCGTGCAATAAGGCTTCTCAACAGCTCACCCAAAACCAACCCACCTCCCCCCCGGCCCGCCCTCATAGACTGCACTCTTAACACTCCACCCTGCAACTATTGATGCACCTCAATGTATATATTTCTTTTTTTTAATTTACTCAGGGATATTTATTTATCTATTCATTGATTGTTATTTATTATTATTTAGCTGTGGCAGTTAATGTCCACAGCAATTTAAATTTTTAGCTGTCTGTTGCTGCCTCTACTGTCTCGTTGTTTTTGTGACAATGACAAATAAAGTACTTTGAACTTTGAACTTATTGGCATAGGAATTCGTGAATGAATATATGCACCTGGGCACCTGTGGTAGTATGGCGAGGGGGTGAGTAAGGAGAGCACAGTTTTTGTTGACCGCTCAATATGCTGACTATTGGAACTTTGATATGGACTAACTAAACGCTTACTGGATGCATTTTATGTATATTTATTATCACCACTTTGCACAGAAGTACTTGCACTTTCTAATAAACGGAAGAAATCGTAAACCTTCGGAGCGGACATTGGAATTGTTTGGAAGCGCGTCACCTAAGTGAATCTTCCTTGCTTAGCCTCTCAGCGACATTCAGTTGTCGCCGCAACAAATACTATATTCCATTTCTGCTAATTCCCCTAAATCCTATACACTGTAACCTTCCCATCTATCCTCATAAGGATGGCCAAAAAGTTTAGCTGTTTACCTGAGATGGCAGGGTAGGAGCTGGGGGTTGGGTGCGCCTCACGGAGCCGACTCTGGACTCACCAAGGGTTTTGACGGGAACTCTGAAGGTACGAGAGGCTGGAGGAGAAGACAAGGTCTTAATCTTTGTCTATTTCTCAACCGCATGATGTTGGATCGCACATGATGAGCATCTCTCTAATCAGGCAGCTTACACTCTAACACACTGTGCACCCGTGTGCATTTGTTGTGTAAGTATCACGCTGTATGCTGACCTGGAGGTCTCCTCTCCAAACTGGGTGTCCACTCTTCCTCTGAGTCGGTGCTGTCAGCAGTGGGCGCTCTTGCCAACGTCTCCTTCCTGGCCCGGCCTTTCTTCATGAAGGCTGGAGGAGTGGAGGACAGACCTGACGAGGGTGGGCAGAAAAAAAAGCCAAGATACAGGCAGAAAGGTAGACAGGACAAGGCAGAGAGACAGACCATCACAGACAGATACTGTATGACGTCTGGTCCTCAACCCTGAAAGCATAGTGTACAATGGAAAAATACAGAGAGACTGTACCACTGATCATAGATATTTAAGTTTAATTATTTGGCAGAGGCTTTTGTTAAAAGCATTACAGTATTATAACAAAGATATCATTTATGTTATAATTCATTGTTTTGTTATCCTCAAAACACCTCCCACAATAATCTAATTTGGTCAAAGGCTCAGTACAGCTCTGGGTTTGATCCTGAAACTGTGATGTAATGGCTACCTATGGACAGCATGTACAGGTGGTTCCTCTTCATGTTTCTGTAGCGCACCTTCTCCCATGCGGCCAATCCCAGCCACTCGGCCTGCGTGAAGTGCACTCTGAGGTCATCGAAACTCTCCTAGGATGTAACCACACACGACTCACAGACTGATGCAGTAAAGCAGAATGTGCGTGTGTGTGTACATGAGTGATTGTGTGTGTTTTGAGTTTGATGCAGGGAGCAGATAGTAGAGATGATTGAAAGTGTAGCAGCAAGTGTAGGAACTCTACTGACCTCATCAGATGAACTCATGGTTCAGGACTTGACAAACTGAAAGGGTATTTGACCTAGAAAAAAACAACACACAAAAACATAATCATCAATGTTTCTTTACGCTAGCTAAATAACATTTAAAAAAAAAACAATACAATTAAAAAAAATATATATATTTTTCTTTTAAAAAGTCTCGCCATTTAAAAGTTACCTTGAGGTACAGAAATGTTATCAAAGTTTTCTTTAACTTTATCTAACGCCATCTCTAACAGTGCAAGTCACATATCATTTCAAAGACTTCATTCCCATTCTCATCATTAGGCTTTCCATTTAGTTTAGAACAGACTCTCTCAAATGTGCCCTGAGGCCGAGTCATGTCAGACTTTGGGGGCTGTGAGATGAATGGAGTTCCGGTTGACTCGCACTCGTACACGAAGCTTGTCGAAACCAGGCGTTAGCGCGCGCACAACGTGCATGTACACTCACGGTAAACTGCAAGTGACAGAAACACCAAATATAATTTCACTTCAGCATTGAGTTTCTTCATTCCACGCTACTTTGGAAAACCTCATTAACTGAGAAACTAGGTTGAAAACAAACGTTCAGACTTTATTTTCAGTCCAACATGGGCTAACTTTAAATTTGACTTGTGACAGAAAACATTTCAGATGAAAACGACATAATGAAGCCTAGCCTTACAACAAGCACATCCTAGCAAAATAACCCGTGAGGGAAAATTAACACCACAACAACCATAAGTCCAAAAGATTTAGGCGACCACGATAATTTATTAAATTACCTAACGGTATACGAGGTGCGGCAGTTAGCCTAAATATCATATGATGCTGTTATTATACGTTTTCTTCATTGCAATATAATTACAGCAGTAGCTAGCTATCATAGTCTAATTATTTAACAGCCCACATCTAGTATAGGCTGTCTAAATAAAACTGACGTAATTTAATCCAGGTAGCTAATGGTTAACATTAGCTAACATTCTCTAGAATTTTGTGATATGTTGGCTAACAGTAAACCGCAGACTAACGGTAATTTCTAGCTAACTTTGAAGGCGAAGATTGAACAGTTGAACTTCAACTTAGTGCTAACGTAGTCGGTGTTCATTTTATATTTCAATATCACCAACCTGCTGTAATGCGCTGCACGATGAAACCACCGACTTCTTCTCTCGTCACTGCTGGTGTCAGTTGGGTCGATAACTGACGCCGATTCTCCTCAGAGAGCCGCTAGTCACCCTCGAGACAACTCATTTCGCGCCTAAAAGAAACACCCAATGACGTTCGTGGGTTCGCGGATCTCTTGTTATGAAATGGGTTAAAATGAGAGTTTTTATTCTTAACCAGTATCATCCATCATACATACATCAGACTTTTCCACTTACATTTCAAAGCTGCGGTGGATATTTGTCTGCACCACAGAAACGACCCAAGACAAGTCATAGTAAAGTAAGAAGAAAAAAAGTCCTGCTTTGAAGCAGCTGGTTTGAGTTTAATCTGCTTGTCTCCGAGAAAAGTCCACCAACATTAATCAGTGCAATTCAGCATTACAAGATGCAGAGATGTAAACAATCTGAGAAGCACAAATATGTTTTTCTGTAAGTGAGGATACAAGTGTGTGAACTCAACAAAGGTGGGTTACGGACATAATAGTCTTAATAGCACTCGAGGCCCCCTGGGCTATGGACTTTTTATTTTATTTTTGGAGGCCCCCCGCCCGCTAATCGCCCAATCAATTTCTCAACAGCGATATAGCCAAATAGCCCACACAAGATCATTGCCTGCGTGATTGAACCGTATACATAGCTTGCATATATCTTGTTTAAAATAAAATAACAATCTTAAAAACGAGTTGACTCGAGAACTGTGATCTTTGGCTCTCTGCCATTTATTGAATAAAACGGTACGCATGGAAATGGACAGAATGACAATCAACAAGACAACCTTCCACAAAAAAACAGGTTAGGCGAAAAACACATACCGTAGGCTTACTAACGCTGCAGTTAGGAATATTCAACATGTACGCACGACATCGAGAAATATTTCGCTGCTTACTGCACATAAAAACGTGTGAATAAAAGAGAATGATTTCATTTAATTTACTTATTAATTTCGTTGCTAACTGTGCACATCATATGGTGTTTAATTAAATTGGCAAGTTGCCATCAAAGGAAGGAACACATTTGATTTAGGATAAGCCTAATAAGACAATCATAAACGGATCACTAGAAAGTCTTTCTCCGGGTCTTTCTAACCGCAAACTCGCTGTCAAACTTGACGCAATTGCTATGGCTAGCACCTGTCACTACAAACATCTAGTAGCAGCTAGCGCTATAGCTAGTTCTTTCACAGGTAGTTCTAGCTGTGCAGCTAACTCTAACAGCACAATCGTAGTAGCTTTTCACATGATACTAGTGTAGAGATATCTGATTTTTGACTGGAGGGGCAATATTTACACGAAAGTCATAAGAATGAATGACGATGTACTACATTTTAGTTCTAAACAGAGAAGCTTGATCCAATAGATAGGCTTACCTTGTCCTCATCAAGTCTATCCTCCACTTAATTTGGCAGTGTGTTGATAGTGCTATCCTCTGCTTGCTTTAAAAAAAAGTGTTTAAGTTTTGGCAAACTTTTCTTTAATAATATAGCCTGGTTGGTGAGGCACTGACTCTTTCAGAGTCAAATTTACAAATACATAAACCCAATGGAGTATCTAAGATCACCATTCAATTGGCAGCTTTCACATTGACTACTGGTTGTTTTTCATATCAGCATTCTTTACACACACATAGGTAAGGTGCATACAGTAGGCAGCTGCTAGCTTGTGATGAACTCATGTGTAAATATTATGCACTCATGAATATGAACTCGTGAATATGAACTCTTTCTTACGAAGTTGCACAAGCACCCTGAGGGTTTCTACCTTTTCCCATTATAATTTTAAGAGTTAAATCGAGGATACTATAACATCAGCTAGATAACCAGCTATCATTTCATGCAAATTGAACTCTTCCGATTACTCGTAAGG
The DNA here is from genome assembly GCF_900700415.2 of Clupea harengus. Taxonomy (NCBI): domain Eukaryota; kingdom Metazoa; phylum Chordata; class Actinopteri; order Clupeiformes; family Clupeidae; genus Clupea; species Clupea harengus. The sequence continues at coordinate 29,685,538 of NC_045164.1, forward strand.
TTATTTGGTGCCGCCCCGTGTTAATGTCGTTCCTTTTGGAACGATGATGTTTTGGTGCCATGACAACGGAAAATAACATTTTTTTTTTTTTTTTTTTTTTACAAAATCCTCAAGACCTATCCAATCAGATTGCATGCTTTTTAAATCCATTTTATTGATTGGTTAGTCCCACAGAGCTTGTCAAATCAAGCTACGCGAGTTACGTGACTTTGAGGTTAGAAAAACAAACATGGCGTCCGCAAGTAAGCGACACCTCAATGAGCAACAGCGATTTTCAGGACAAGCAGAGTCAGCATTTCTAATGAATGATGAGTGACCAAGAAAGCAATGTACACATTGGTATTGGATGGATTTCTAGTGGAGAAAAGTTTGAATTTCACCAAGGATTGGAAAGGAGAAAGCGCCGGAGAAAAGTACTCTCCGACTCCGTTTCTATCACAAGGTACGTTTCATCGTAAATACACACAACCAACAAGTAGTCACTGCAATGCATGCTTTCCACATTTGTTCCTCGGAGTAAATAATAAACTTTATCAAACCTTTGTATTTAGTTTTGTGTTCGGCTATCAACTTGGCTAGATTTGTAGATTTATATGACATTTGAGGGCGAACATTCACATGTGTTTCGTTTACCGCAAAGCTGTAGTACGCACCTTGTACTAATAGCAAGCAACATGTTACTGGGTTTTCATTTTGGCGTTTGAAAGGCATAAGCAAGCAGGGACTTACAAGACATTTAGAAGAAAAGATAAAGGAGTATTTATTTTTCTTTCAAGATCATTTTCTAACCTAAATCATGAACAATTTTGACAGTAACTTATGGTTTTAGTGTAGTTAGTTAGTGTAGTTATGTCAATATTTCGTTGTTGATTTGAGACTTCAAGGTTTTGTGTGCTTGTAATTTCACGCCTGTACAATAATATATATATATATGTGTGTATGTATATATATATATATATATATATATATATATGAGTGTAAAAGAAGAATAGAAAATTAACTGTTCCTTTTTCTGATCAATTGATTTTCAGCTTAGGTAATGGCAATATTAGCCACGAGGAGAGCAGCGGTGAGGGTGCTCCTGAAAATCTGGCAGCCAACCCAAGACCAGCGAGAGGGAGAGGTGTGAGACCAAGATGGAAAGGGCCCAAGAGGCCTACAAGCCAGGACAGTTGGACCTTTTTATATTTTAAACGAATTCCAGATCTGGGCTTACTCTTCACCATTCGCTCATCAACGGACACATTTTGAAAGGGCTGATGCAGAGCTTTGCAGCGCTCCTTGAAATGGTCAAGGAAAGTTCTGACTTTTCTCAGCTTATCATTTCCATCCTCAGCACTGGGGTCCACTACATGTAACATGGCCATCAGGGCTTTGAGCCGCTCCCGTGACATGGTAGACCTTGCCCAAAGCCCAGTTTTACGGGCACGCCTCCGATGACCTCACGGCAAGCCATCCCACCTCTGACACCATTTGTAGCGAACAGAGAGCATAGTCACCTCTCTCTCTCTCTCTCTCTTTCTTTCTTTCTTTCTTTCTTTCTTTCTTTATCTCTCCCTCCCTCCGAATCAACCCGGTTCTAGAGGATGCCAAACATGCACTCTTACTGCCATACCAAAGAGCCTGGCTTCACCAAAGTGAATGTTTGGCACCCTGTAGCCAGGCCAGGTGAGTTGACTATGCTCTCTGTTCGCTACAAATGATGTCAGAGGTGGGATGGCTTCCCTAGAGGTCATCGGAGGTGTGGCCGTAACACTGTATGAGGGACCCCCAGGTAGGTTGACCCCTGTGTGAGGGGCCCCATAGATGGGTGAAGCACTTGTGTGTGTGTGTGTGTGTGTGGGGGGTGGGGGGGGGGGGGGCGCACTCTGGACAAGGGGGCACTCTGGATGGGAGAAGTACGGTTGGTGGATGCGCGAGGAATGCCTATGTGCATGAAGCGCAAGGGTGCACTTCCCGAAGTGGAGGGCAGTGTGACGAAGTGCCGTCACTACAGATGAGGGTGTGCTCTGACTGCCACACTATGGAGCCTGGCTCATTGGTATGGCAGTCAGAGTGCATGTTTGGTACCCTGTAGACCCAGGTTCAAATCCATGTGGGGTGGCCACGCTCTCCCTTCGCTACAAACTGGACATATTTTATCACACTGAATTTTACTGGAATTTTGAAATGTACATAATGTGGAGGACGCCAGATATTGGGCTGTAATATTTGAGATTTTGCTCAGATCAAGCTGAAATTTTAGGAAGATATGGCTGATTGAGTGTTTTGATTTGTAGTTGAAATTTTTTAATAAATATGTATACTTAGCTCTTCAGATGAGAAATTGTACATAATGTATGCGCATAATTAATAAAAATTTGCATAAATATATATTTTTAATAAAGAAAAATCTTTAGATATATCAAATCTTTAGAGATATCACACAATAATATATGTTACAAAGTGTTCTTACATCACTGCTTTAAGTGAAAGCACCCTAAATCGGTCATTTTAGGGGCTGGCAACAAAGTTGCCTTTACTAGAAGTTTACCTGTCAACGATGCTGTGTACCAACTGTGACATTTGTGCATGAACAGGAATAAAAAGAACTAAGCAGTTGCAGTATTCGTCAGTCCTCAGTTTGACCACCGTCACATAAGGGTAAAAGGCAAATAGTTTGTATTATGAAGAAGTGAGAAAATATAGCAGTAGGTAAAACAAATAAAGCATTGATGTGCTAGCCAATAGAACTTCACAGGGACAACAAAAGAGGATATCATCATCATCATTGTTTATTCAGGGAGAAATTGACTGAGCACAGGGCTCTTTTGCAGCAATGCCCTGATTGAGGCCACATAGTACAGAAGAACAATACATAAACAAACCACAACAAAACGAAACAGACAAAATACATTTTTTTAAAAACACACCAAACAACTCAGAAATTAAGCATAAAAAATAAATAAATAAAATAACATAAAGTAAAAAAATTAAATCAGAGAATCATTCAAAACAACAGCATTGAGGCACATCCTTATTATCTAAAAGGCTCTTAAATTGGTTGACAGACAAATACTTGGTTAATTTCAACTCCACTTGAATAGTGTTCCATTTATGGGAAGCAAAGAACTTAAAAGCTATTTTACCTATATTAGTTTTTGTAAGGGGGATTTCAAGGGAGATGAGGCTCTGTGACCGTGTATTATGACAGATGGATTTTAATTTTAAAAGTGACATGAGATAATTAGGCAGTTTTCCCACTAAGGCTTTATAAACAAATAAAAGACAGTGTTTTTCCCTCCTGTCTGCTAGAGGGGATCAACCAACATTCTTGTATAAGTTACAGTGGTGGGTCCTGAAAGCGTCTCCTGTAACAAAGCGAATAGCACTATGGTAAACAGAGTCCAGGAGTTTTAAGGTAGAGGGTGCAGCATACATGTAAACAATCCATATATATATATCCAGTATATCTTTAACTTCTTTATTATACAAACGTTAAAAACGTACAGCTGTATACAATAACCAAACTTCTTAAAGTATACCGTCTTTCGCGAACTTCCATCAGCTTTAGCCAGCGATTGTATTCCGCTGTCTATAGTGTCGCAAAGTGGCGCGTGCGCGACTACCATAGGGTAGTGACTGATCGGGTAGTGCGCATGCGCGACTACCACCCGGTAGTGACAAGCGTAAAACGAATCTTACGGATAGCGCCTTGGTTTGATCAGTAGAAATTGTTGGTATTATTGTGTAATAGACTGCATTCCCTGCAGGCGAACGTCAATCGTAATACTTCTAAATCCCGAGGCGTTTAAAAGGAACCGAAGACGACTGTAGGAGAAGTTTAAAAGCGAGCATATGGGACTGTTACCGCGACTGACCGACGCCTAACAACTTTGTGTGGAGCTCACTTTTTCTTAGGTAAGTCAAGTAGTGATAAAATAGCCTACGTATATGCCATGATAACTTGGCCTATGCAATATAAATATCTGGTGTGTGTAAAGTTTACGAGGGGAGCTCATAAGCTCCTAGTTGCCTAACAGCTCCATGGGTAAAAGTTCTGTTTAAAAGTTCGGTTTTGGAAAAGTTTTCCACGACACATGCCTGTTGTGCTGCTAACTAGTCTAGCTGAATACAGCGTATAAGCTATATTTCATCTACACATTTTAAGATGGATGGACTTCTGTAGAATAGGATATACCAGTGCATGCAAGGCGAACACATTTCAGAATTTAAAATAAGTAATAAAAGACAACAACATTTAGTGCAATTCAATGGATGCAGACAAAGGAGAAGGAAAAGGGGAAGTGTGTGTGTGTGTGTCTGTGTGTCTGTGTGTCTGTGTGTGTGTGTGTGTGTGTGTGTGTGTCTGTCTGTGTGTGTGTCTGTGTGTCTGTCTGTCTGTCTGAACGGAGAGAGTTGGGTACAGACAGATAGATTGGAAGATAGAGAGATAGAAAGACAGTATGGAGTGTGAGACTGGCAGTGTGATAAGGAGTTAAAGATAGATAGATAGATATCCACTATTTTGTGCACTCTTCTCTTCTACAAACAACTGCTCCTTCTTTTCTGTCAGACAACCATATGGAAGTGATGAGACCCTCTTTCTTTTGAAATTTAATATTTCAGGTGCGTGATTCAGATATTAATTTACATCAATGTATTTCTGACCACAACACAATGGAACTCGATAACTATTAAATGGTATTGTGTGTGCCCAATACTTTACAACATGATTGTTTCTTTAAAAATGTGTTATTTTATAAATTTCTATATTGTTCTCTATTTTATACTTTTGTGCATGCCCCCATCATCAAGCGTGGATCTTGCAGTTATGGAAATATGATGCACTCCGCATAATAATAATATTAATAATGCATTTTATTTGTAACGCACTCTTCATTCAAAATCATGACTGTGGGTGTCAGTGGAGTATCTTGACTGTGGGTGGCAGTGGAGTATCTTGTATTTCATGATGGATCCAGCAACTATCCACTGGGGCTTCTACAGTAACACCTTACCTGAAACCCCCATCATAAGATTTACATGTTTCATAACAGCCTATTGCACTTGTCATGAATTTCTTTTTAATTCTGTGTATATGGAATCTGGCATGGGTATATCCCAATCCGACAAGTTGCCTTAACTTCCTAAAAAGTACCGTTTTTTTCTGATATCCTATCCTGCTAGTATCGGACCAATAGTGAGTATAGTCCCTAGTCACAACCAGACCTCTTTCTTCTAGGGGTTAATAACATGTGTAATCTTCTTGGACTCTTCTAAGTAGCTTAAAGTAGAAGTGTTTGTTAAATGTTAGCTGAAATGCTAAATGTTAGGAAATGGCATGTGTGGTTAAGAGTTCATCATCATGGATCCGAGGGTAAAATTAGGAAATGTTTTTCGATGCTAAACTTTAACAACATGTCGGACGCAATGTGCATCCAAATTCAATGGAAATTCACACCCTTACTATTGGTTCTCTCTTGAAGTACTCATGGCCTTGTGGTGATTTGCAGAATAAACTAGAGGACAAGCCCCTTCCAATGATGCTACTTGCTAGTAATCTGGTTTTGAAATGACATGAAATTTCAGCCGTCATAAACTGCTTCCATCTCTGCATCCATCTCCACGTGCTCATTACTCTTGTTTGAATCACTCACAAAACACACACACACTCACACACACTCACACACACACTCATTACTCTTGTTTGAATCACTCACAAAACACACACACACACACACACACACACACGCACACTCATTACTCTTGTTTGAATCACTCACAAAACACACACTCACACACTCACACACACTCACACACACTCATTACTCTTGTTTGAATCACTCACAAAACACACACGCACACTCACACACACTCACAACTCTTGTTTGAATTATTCACAAAGCGCACACACTCTCACACTTCACACACACACACACTTACTCTCTCACTCACTCACAGACACTCATTACTCTTGTTTGAATTACTCACAAAGCACTCACACACACACACACACGCACGCACACACACACACACACTCATTACTCTTGTTTGAATTACTCACAAAGTGCACACACTCTCACACTCACACACACTCTCTCACACACACACACACACACACACTTACACTCAGACACACACACACACTTACAGACACTCATTACTCTTGTTTGAATTACTCACAAAGCGCACACACACACACTCACACACACACACACTCACAGACACTCATGACTCTTGTTTGAATTACTCACAAAGTGCACACACACAAACTCACAGACACTCATTACTCTTGTTTGAATTACTCACAAAGTGCACACACACAAACTCACAGACACTCATTACTCTTGTTTGAATTACTCACAAAGCGCACACACACACACACTCACAGACACTCATTACTCTTGTTTAAATTACTCACAAAGCAAGCGCACACACACACACACACACACTCACAGACACTCATTACTCTTGTTTGAATTACTCACAAAGCGCACACACACACACACACACTCACAGACACTCATTACTCTTGTTTGAATTACTCACAAAGCAAGCGCACACACACATACACACACACACACTCACAGACACTCATTACTCTTGTTTGAATTACTCACAAAGCACACACACTCTCGCTCGCTCGCTCACATACACACTCACAGACACTCATTACTCTTGTTTGAATTACTCACAAAATCGTTTTTGTGTGACATCACACAGGTATCGTATGAAAGAGCTGAGCATGTGCTTCACAATGACGCCAGTAACTTGATTGTGTGTGTGTGTGTGTGTGTGTGTGTGTGTGTGTGTGTGTGTGTGTGTGTGTGTGTGTGGTGACCTTATTCTAACCTTGTGCTTCACAATGACGCCAGTAACTTGCTTGTTTGTGTGTGTGTGTGGTGACCTAATTCTAACCTTGTATTATATTATTGTATTATGGATACTGAACTCACCTTCGTAAGGTAGACACTGGGATAATCTTGATACATACTGTATGTTTGTAATTCAGTTTTGTTAGGTTTAACACTGGGATGCTTGGATAGATACTCTATGAGTGTAATTCAACAAAAATACAACTCTACTGTAGTTCTTTATTTAACTATATTTTCCGTGCATTGAAGGAATGTTAGACTGGATTTCCTTTACAAAACAGAACTGAACTGACTGGTACTGGGATGCTCGGAATGATTATGTGTGTCATTCTTTGGAAGCATACTGTAGAAGTGTAAATCGCCAACAGTACAACTACACTGTAGTTCTTTTGTTGCACATGTTCACTATATGCAAATGTCTTGCATTGAATGAGGGTTTGACTTGATTTTCTTTGAAAAACAGAACTGAAGTCGGAAATGTCAGGACATACTGAAACATCACAACTGCTCATGTCAGTGAAGGAAGAGATCAAAGAAGAAGAATTTGATGAGTATCTTTCTGCAATTCCGAAAGTGGAAGAAAGCCTGGACTGGAAGCTGACTGTAAGACTGAAATATACACATCACCAATCTTGACCCACAAAGAAGATGAGTATTCACCAGTGGAAATGAAACAGGAGGAAACATCTGATTTGAGAGAATATGGTCACCATGACTCTACTCCTACAGGTAAGTTGCACATTAGTTTGTATCATGAAAAACTAGAACAATGTGATAGTTAAAATGAATTGAATTTAAAATGTCTGCCATCATTTTGTCTCCAGTTCTCTACATGTCTCTGAATCTCTGCTTACATTTACAGTGCAGTCTGTAAGTGGATCATTTTATCCTAAAGGACTTCCAAGTACTATTCTAGCAAATAGCCAGTCATTGAAAAGCACATTACAAAAAATACAATACATGTGTTTTCAGTGTTGTAGTGCTAATGTAACAAATAAAGTAGAGTGAGGATATTATTTAAAAAATGTCTTATTATGTTATAGGAGACGTTCAAAGGATCCATTCTAGCAAAAGGAGTACAGAGGAAAGAAGAAAGAATGTCATCAGACATCAGCAATCGAATGCAAGGAAGAAACAACATGAATGTCCCCAATGTTTCAAAACCTTTGCTGCACCTTCCAATCTTGCAATTCATCAACGAACACACACAGGAGAAAAGCCCCATCATTGTTCTCAGTGTGGAAAGTCTTTTAGTAGAATGGGTCATCTCAAGACACACCTGATGATCCACACTGGGGAAAAGCCATATCAGTGTACTACATGTGGAAAGGGTTTCAGGAGTAGCAAAGAACTTACAATCCACCAGATGACACATACTGGAGAAAAGCCACATCAGTGTTCTCAGTGTGGAAAGACTTTTAGTCAAATGGGTACTCTCAAGAAACACCAGATAATCCACACTGGGGAAAAGCCATATTATTGTTCTCAGTGTGGAAAGACTTTTAGTCAAATGAGTAGTCTCAAGACACACCTGATGATCCACACTGGGGAAAAGCCATATCAGTGTACTACATGTGGAAAGGGTTTCAGGAGTAGCAAAGAACTTAGAATCCACCAGATGACACATACTGGAGAAAAGCCACATCAGTGTTCTCAGTGTGGAAAGTCTTTTAGTAGAATGTCTCATCTCAAGACACACCAGAAGGTCCATAGTGGAGAAAAGCCATATCATTGTTCTCAGTGTGGAAAGACTTTTATTCGTATAGATCATCTCAAGAGTCACCAGAGGATACATACTGGGGAAAAGCCATATCATTGTTCTCAGTGTGGGAAGGCCTTTACTGCAATATCTGATCTCAAGAGACACCAGCAGATCCACACTGGGGGAAAAGCCAGACCAGTGTTCTCAATGTGGGAAGTGCTTTAATATCAAGACACATCAGTAAGTACATACTAGAGTAGCTCACATCTAACCACCCAATCAGATCACGGATGAAGGGGGAAAGCCTTATCAGTGTCTTCAGTGTGGAAAGGCCTTAAATAGAATATCTAGTCTCAAGGTAAATCAGAAAATACATCCTAAAGGCCTCATCCATGCAGTACACAAAAAAGCGCAATGTTCATCAGAGGACGCAAGCAGGAGAACAGGCTTATCGGACAAAAACCTTACAAAAATACTTGATCTATGCAAAGACTGAAAAAACACATCAGTGTTCTTAGTGTGGAAAGGTCTTTCGCCGAATGTCTCATCTCAAGAAGTACCAGAGGATCCATTCATATGATGTGCTGCCATATTATATATAGATGTATCCATGAATCACTGATGATCAAGCTACTGATGGGGACGTATGAAATGCTGCCCTGCTAACACATGATGGAGTATCACTTACTGTTATATTTTGGATTTTATGAGTTTTATGAGTTTTAAACAAAATGCGAGCACCCGAGATTGATGGCCTAAACAGCACCTCATATGGAGATTGTCTACAGCTCAAAGATGTGTTTGAGTGTCAGAGACGGGGAAGAAAGAAAGAGGACATGGGGAGGGCGGGAGGGAATACAGTATTGTCATTGAAAAGGGTAGACACAAAAAAACATGACTACCTCAAGAAAACAGGCTCTGCACTCACTGTATTAATAGGGTGGATGATGAGTGTCTTTTCCTGACAGAATGTAATAACTACAACAACAGAGGACATTTGCTCTGGGTTTAGAAAAATATAAAGAGAAGAAAGATGATCATTCCTTGATCATTTTTGTTCACATGAATAGGGTTTATGCCTGTTGTAATCTTAATGTAAGAATTAAAGATAAATCAAAGCAAACATCCTGAAAGACCACTTGAGAGCAATGACAGTATTGTAAACAGAAATGTCAAACACTTACTGCAGCTGTGTAAAAGCCTAGGTCTGTTCATTCCTTATGGTGGAAGGACAGGTGACTCTCTGGGTAGATTCATCTACTGCTCCCCTCTCAGCAGTATTGTAGTAGCTCATGCAGTCACAGATCCAAGTCTTATCATGTCTAAAAAAGAACAACAATCCTGAAACATCATCTGAAACAATAAACAAACACCTCTCCTCATTCTCTCCAAACTCTCAAATCTCTGTGGAAAAATCTCTCTCAATATGAGGGTGAACCTCATAGCAAGTAAACAAATTGAAAATATGATCTTGTTTTTAAAAAACCTCTACAGTGAAAATAAAATGAGATCCTGCTCAAGAACCATTGACTGATGAATTACACAAACTAGAATCTAATATAAAGTACAAACTGAATAATCTGAACCGTCCTGTATCTCCAATTTAACTAAATGAAAAAATGAAATCACTCAAAAACAATGAAAAAGGAAACCTAATGAAATGCTGAAACACAGCAGTCCAATATTGAGACATGCCATTCTTAACCCTCCTGTTATTTTTGGGTCAAAATGACTGGCCACTGTGTTTAACATCAGAACAAATCCCCTAAATTATATTTTTATTTCAACTTGAAATTTTATGACTTTTCCTAGATTGACCCCAACATTACAAAAAGTGGAATGTTGCCTTTATTCATATTTCCATGTAAGTTGTACAAAAAAAGGTACTAATATTGTCAGTCAAAATCATGTTCAAATAATCATAATCATAATCAGATTCAGGTCCAAACCACAAAGATGGGAAGAGGGATAACTCAGGTATTCACACAATTTGGGGTGAATGACAAGTTGAATGACAAAATAGATTAAGTGTTTCAAATTCATTTGATTTGATTTGATTTGATTTTGGGGGTTCAGTGAAGGCGTGTCATTTTGACCCTGGAGGACACGGGTGTATACAGAATGTGAAGACCACAGGAGGGTTGAACTTATCAATTTAAAGGTACAGTGTATTTTTACTGGCATCTGTGCTGAGGTTACTGAATTGCAACCAGCTGAATACTCAAATATTTTGCAAGTGTGAGTACGGTTGCAGTCGAATGCCATAAAAAAAGCTCTATCTAGGTAAAAAAAAAAACTGAGCCACGGTTTTGGTTTGTCCCTTCTGGGCTACTGTAGAAACATGGCGGACTCCATGGCAACGGAAACACAACTCTCCCTATGTAGATACAAAGGGCTTATTCTAAGGCAACGGAAACACAACTCTCCCTATGTAGATACAAAGGGCTTATTCTAAGGTAACGGAAACACAACGATTCCTAGTTATGGTGATCATACAGTAATAGCATACACACACTATATGCCAAATAAGCTGTTCTACTTGCTATCTTATCTACTATCAATTGTGTATGTATTAGGGCTGAACGATTAATTGCATTTGCGATTTAATCGCGATATGATAGAACGCGATTTTCTAACCGCAACGTTAGCGATTAAAAAACGTGGTCTAAAAAAAAAAAAAAAAAAATGTTTTTTTTTTTTTTTTTTTTTTAAGATGGTAAATTTTGCACAGTGTTTAAAAAGTGCATGCCTAGTGTTTATACTTAAAATTACATTTTTTAAATTACTTAAATGCACAGTGGCAACGCCACCTATTTGTTGTTCTTGTTTCTGTAATGAGCAGTTAAATAAAAATGTAAAATGTGGGAAAGAATATTTTACACTAAATGTATCTAATATTGTGTTGGTCATATTTAAATCATTCATTTTGTTTTGTTGGGAAAAAAAGAGGATACAAAAAAAAAATCGCATATTAAATCGCAATCGCAATATTTTGGTAAAAAATCGCAATTAGATTATTTTCCCAAATCGTTCAGCCCTAGTATGTATCATGTATATGCCATCCTGTGTGTATGCTATCTTGTGTGTGTGTATGCCATCCTGTGTGTGTGCCACCTTGTGTGTGTATGCCATCTTGTGTATATGCCATCCTGTGTGTGTATGCCATCTTGTGTGTGCCATCTTGTGTGTGTGTATGCCATGTTGTGTGTGTGTGTGTGCCATCTTGTGTGTGTGTGCCATCTTGTGTGTGTGTGCCATCCTGTGTGTGTATGCCATGTTGTGTGTGTGTATGCCATGTTGTGTGTGTATGCCACCTTGTGTGTGTATGCCATCTTGTGTGTATGCCATCTTGTGTGTGTATGCCATGTTGTGTGTGTGTGTGTGTATCTTGTGTGTGTATGCCATCTTGGTATCTTGTGTGTGTATGCCATCTTGGTATCTTGTGTGTGTATGCCATGTTGTGTGTGTATGCCATGTTGTGTGTGTATGCCATGTTGTGTGTGTGTATGCCATGTTGTGTGTGTGTATGCCATGTTGTGTGTGTGTATGCCATCTTGTGTGTGTGTATGCCATCTTGTGTGTATGCCATGTTGTATGTGTGTATGCCATGTTGGTATCTTGTGTGTGTATGCCATCTTGGTATCTTGTGTGTGTATGCCATCTTGGTATCTTGTGTGTGTATGCCATGTTGTGTGTGTATGCCATGTTGTGTGTGTATGCCATGTTGTGTGTGTGTATGCCATGTTGTGTGTGTGTATGCCATCTTGTGTGTGTGTATGCCATCTTGTGTGTATGCCATGTTGTATGTGTGTATGCCATGTTGGTATCTTGTGTGTGTATGCCATCTTGGTATCTTGTGTGTGTATGCCATCTTGGTATCTTGTGTGTGTATGCCATGTTGTGTGTGTATGCCATGTTGTGTGTGTATGCCATCTTGTGTGTGTGTATGCCATCTTGTGTGTGTGTATGCCATCTTGTGTGTATGCCATGTTGTATGTGTGTATGCCATGTTGGTATCTTGTGTGTGTATGCCATGTTGTGTGTGTGTGCCATGTTGTGCGTGTGTGCCACGTTGTGTGTGTATGCCATCTTGTGTGTATACCATCTTGGTATCTTGTGTGTGTGCCATCTTGTGTGTATGCCAGCTATGTTTCTGATCCCCCCCCCCCCCTCTATCTCTAGAAGAGAAGAAGGTCTTGTCAGGGTCAGAAGGTCATTGAAGGTCAGGGTTGTCAGCCTGCATCTGAAACAAAAGCAAAACCATAAAACCATCACTCTCTAAGACTTTTATTCCAAAATCACAAAACTACACACACACACACACACACACAGAGACCTGGTTGCTACCGGCCAGCCACGTCAAATGCAATGACTCCAATGACATCACTTTTTCATGACTTATCTAGTAAGTATCCAAAAACATTTGCATCATAAAGTGTGTGTGTGTGTTGGTGTGGGTGTGTGTGTGTGTGTGTTAGAGATGGCTGCTTTAATGCTGCTGGTTTGTAAAACACACACACACACACACACACACACAGGAGCTGATGGACTGATAGAGAGAGTGAGAGCTGCTGCTGGTTTGTGACACGCACACACACACACACACAGGAGCTGATGCATCAGAGTGACTGATAGAGAGAGAGAGAGCTGCTGCTGGTTTGTGACACACACACACACACGCACACACACACACACACACTGGAGCTGATGCATCAGAGAGTGACTGATAGAAAGACAGCACTGCAGACAAGCCTAAAACAGCCCATGGTGTCTGTGTGTGTGTGAGTCAGAGAGTGTGCGTGTGTGAGTGTGATAGCATATGTATATGAGAGAAAGAGTCTGTTGGTGTGTGTGTGTGAGAGAGTGAGTGAGTGAGTGAGTGAGTGAGTGAGTGAGTGAGTGAGTGTGTGTGTGTGTGTGAGAGAGAGAGTGTGTGTGGGTGTGTTCTTAATAATGTAACCATCTGTGGTTCTGACAGGTCCAGATGATAACGTCTCTGCTCTTGTGCCTCTTGTCTTCTCCTCTTCCTCATCTCTCTTCTCTCCTCTTCTCTCCTCTCATCTCTCCTCTTTGTCTCTCTCCTCTTCTCTCTCTCCTCTTCCTCATCTCTCCTCTTCTCTCCTCTTATCTCCTCTCCTCTTCTCTTCCTCTTCCTTTCTTCTCTTTTTCTGTCGCTCTTGATGCTACTGCTCCACTCTGATTCTTTCTTTCTTTCTTGAGATAGACAGAGACAGTGAGTGTGTGTGTGTGTGTGAGGAGACACTCTGTGGTTAAGCTGATGCTCTTACTTTTATTTTTCCAGACGATCTTTAGACTCCAGACACAAAAGAATCCCCAGCAGCTCAACTCACACACACACACACACACACACACACACACACACACTCACACACACCACACACACAGGTCTCAGCACATGTTGTGTAAATCTGTGTGTGTGTGTGTACATGTGTGCAGGTGTCTGTGTGTCACTCAGCTTTGGAAGATGTGCGTGTGTGTGTGTGTGAAATCTCTCTAATCACAGAAACTGAGTGTGGATTTCTGAGGCTCTTCAGTTTAACAAAGCAAAATCACTATGCACCTTTCAACCCAACACACTCTTCTGTGTGTGTGTGTGTGTGTGTACACCTCTAAACCCAACACACTCTTCTGAGTCTGTGTTTGTATGTGTGCACCTCGACACTGTGTGTGTGTGTGTGTACACCTTTCAACCCAACACTCTCTTCTGAGTGTGTGTGTGTGTGTGTGTGTGTGTGCACCTCTAAACCCAACACACTCTTCTGAGTGTGTGTGTGTGCACCTCTAAACCCAACACACTCTTCTAAGTGTGTGTGTGTACACCTTGTGACGGCCTGCTGGCCTGTGCCGTTCCATGTAATATATCTAACCCTCTGTTTGTGCTCTCTTGTCTCTGTGTGCAGTTTGGCTGATTGGAGGTGATGAGCCTTAATTGGGTGCACCCGGCACGCAGGTTCACCTGACGGCCTATTCACACGGTTGCGTCGGAATGCGTTGATCCGTTAAGGGCGACGGATCCCCATTCACTTTGAATGGGGTGCCGTCATCCTTTGCCGAACTGAATTGTGGCTCCGTTCAGTTCGGTAAAAGGATGACGTCACCCCATTCAAAGTGAATAACGGATCAACGCATTCCGACGCAACCGTGTGAATGGGGTCTGACTCTTTAAAAGCTCTGGCTCCTCCTCCTTCAGGAGATTCGACCTGCAGCAGACACTGCCTAGGTGTAACAGATACGAGATATCCATATATTGTTTTCCTCTTTATCTGTTAAACTAATTTCCTATACGTGTAGTCACTAGCCAATCAGCAGGTTGGAATGCAGGTGAGACTAAACAGGAAGTAGGGAGAGACCGGTGAACGTGGAGAACGTGAGTGCAGCTGCCTGACTCTGCAGAATTGGAAGAGTGAACAAATAAGTTTAATACTGAATATAGGTTTAAGTTAGCGACACTTAGTGATTGCCTTTTTGCCTTTGGAGTGTGTAGCCGTTAAGACCTTAGCGAGGCGCAGTGCACCGGCCAGAGGAAGAAGTTAGAATCGCGGTTGGTGTTCGCTGTTCCTTTGATCCTTGCCGCGCGCTGAGGTCGACAGTTCCAGAGTTCCAGCGACCGAGTGCAAACTGAAGGGAAGACTTGAGGTGAAGTAACCTGACTTTGTCTTATTTAACAGCAAGCTGTAGTCGAGAGAAATCATTGCTTTACTCGCGGATGCGACGGAGAGAGATCACTCTGCCTGGACCGAAACTTTTGTTAATTGATTTGTCACTTTGTTACATGCTAGGACCAGGACATTTTTGGCTAGCCTATTTGATTTGATACTTTGCCGTTTTTCCTGTGGACTAAGTCTGAACGAGAATTGAGTATTTTGCTCTTCCACTTCCACTTGGAACCTAATATTTTTCCGATTGTGTGGACTGAAACCATTTTCTGTTTAAAACAACTATTGGTGAGAGGACACTGGCCAGTGACATTTATTGGCTATGTATGTAGTGACTGCTGTTCAATTGTTGTGAAGTTACATTGTTTAAATTCTATGTAAGTTCTTTTAAATATGTTGCAACTGTGAATGAGAGGGGTTAATTCAAGTTTATTTAGATTAATGTGATAAATCCTATCTGAGCGCTCAGGGTTAGTATGTTGGCCAACATTAGTGGTGACATGTTTGAATTACTACTGTGAAGGGTGAACTGTGAAGGGTGATTTTTGAGTAACCAGCAATATTTCCATGTACTTTGTATTTGTTTTAATATTTCAATTGATTTAGTATAATAAATAATCGCTCATTTTCAACTGTTTAACTATTGCCTTTACGGTGAAGTTCTTGGATCTTCTCTGAAGTAGGGGCGTCTCATCCTCTGCCAGTAGAGTATGGTAGTTAGGGGAAATACAGGGTAAGTTGCACATACAGACACGTATGCTTGTATTTTGTCCTTTAGGTCATCACCGTGACATGTACAAATCCTAAAGCCTAAACTATTATATTCGTTTCACTTAGGGTAGGTTAGGCTTGAGACTAGTAGGCCTGGGGGTTAGGGACTCAGATCCTTTTATCTCCAGCCGTTCAGGGAAGTGTTAATTACCCCTACTAAGCGCACGTAGGGCCCGTTCGCTACATAAGCAGCTGGTCTTGGACCAGCATCGGCGTGTTGTGCTGGTCCTTTGTTTTGTCTTTTTTTCGTTGTTGTTTGGATATGACGCAGACGTTTTGCGTACGTGTTTTGTTGGATGATTGTGCCGCTAGAACTCTAAATAAAACCCATCGTTGAACATGGTAAAACCTACTCCGTCCGCTCTTTGTGTATGTCATCTCTACCCTAGGTGTGACATGGGGGCTCGTATAAAACGCCAGTTTCGTAGCCAAATTGGATTAAGTAATATTGAGTAAATCATTCTTTGATACGTTATTTGATACGTTGATCGGAAAAGTGCGTTGTTTGGATTGAGAAATATTGATTAAATCATTCTTTGATACGTTGATCGGAAAAGTGCATTGTTCTAGTCTAGTGGAGTATAGTGCATGTGGGTTGTGCAAACCGTGGTGAGTAAGCGACATTGTTGATTGTTTCTGATTAACTTAGATTCGGAAAGTCAGATCAATAAATTACCTTGGTTAAGATTAGTGCGTGTCTTCGGGTGCGCGGTTTGTTATTTTGGTTTGTTGTTTTTGGGTGGCACAGGGATCTAGAGCAGTCGTCTCGGGGGCACTTCCGATTTCCACAGAGTCATTATCAACCGGTGGCTCTTTGGGATTTACGGGCTCCGTGCTTAAAATCCCCGGTCTCACGCCACCTGAAGAAAAGCAGGGTCTACTGTTTAGATAGGTATCGGGTAATTTGTTGATCTAAATATCAAATCAAGACTTAATTGGGGAATATTTCGCTTGCTTGAATATGGCTTAAAAATTGTGACTGGTTTTATCCAAACTCCGTCAGCTGAGTTATTAAACTCTATGACTAAAGAGCAGTTAATCGAGGTTGCGGACCATTATAGCATCGTCGTTTCCGTAGTACAAAGGAGATTAAAAGAGAGCGTTAGGTGTGTAGTTGTGTCCGAGTTAGTGGATCAGCAGGTGCTAATAACTACAGCACCACTATCTGAGCCACTGGCGCCGCAAATGCTTACTTTTGAGGAACAAAAGGCTCTGCTGGTAATGCAGCAGGGGACTGAGTTTGATAAAACACGCCTTGATAAGGAGAAAGCTACTGAGGTGGAGAAAATCCGTCTCACGCAAGTGTTTGAGAGAACGCGCCTTGATAAAGAGCAAGCTACGTTGATTGAGAAGGCTCGTCTTGCGCAAGAGGTTGAGAAAATTAAGCTTGATCAAGAGAAAGCTAAAAGAGATGAGAAGACTCGTCTCACGCAAGAGCTTTAGAAAATAAAGCTTGATCAAGAGCAACAGCGAATCAATCTGCTGCCAGGTGGCCAGTCACCTACGCCTAATTTAAACGTTGAAAAGAAGATTCGTTTCGTTCCACCATTTAGAGAGGCAGATGTGGACACTTTTTTTTTAATTGTTCGAGCGGGTAGCTGATGCGCACAGTTGGTCAGACGTGGAGAGGACTCTGCTCCTCCAGTGTGTGTTGATGGGCCGCGCTCAGCTCGCCTATGTGGCACTGTCTGTGGCAGACCTTCAGGTGTATAATAAGGTGAAAACTGCAGTGCTTAAAGCATACGAACTGGTGCCAGAGGCCTACCATTTTCGTTTCCGCAATATGCGGAAGATATACGAGCAAACGAATGTTGATTTCGTGAGAGCTTTAACTTTGCAGTTTACTCGTTGGCGAAGATCCGAAAACATTGCTACATTGGATGATTTAGTCGATTTTATTTTTGTTATAAGATGTAAGAACACGCTCTGCGAAGGTGTCGCTACGTACATTATGGAGCGTAAGGTGCGCACTGCTTCCGAGGCAGCCGTGCTGGCTGATGAATAGGAGCTGACGCACTGTTCATGCTTAGATCGTATTAAAATGGATTGAGGTAATTTTCGGTCATGGCCTAACGTTATACCTGTGCCTCAAGCTCAAGAGCAGCGGTCTGCTCAGAGATATCAGCCGGTGCAAAAGCCGCCGCAAACACAAAACCAGACACCTGCTCTGGATAAGGATACCTGTGGTTACTGTTTTGTAAAAGGTCATTGGAAGATGCAATGTCCAGTGCTCAAAGCAAAGAAAGTGTGGGATATTTTTTAAGGGTAAAATGGATATGGAATTGACTGTTCTCAAAGCAAGGTACAGTACAGGAATAGATCAGGACACTTGCGCCAGATAAGGACATGCTTACAGTTAGGAACCCTCAGAATAGCCAAAAAGTGCCAGGTGGACAGGAGACAAGGAGTCTGGGTCTCTGAATAGACAGATGTCAGGTCAAAGGTGGCCTCAGAAAATAGGCACCCCTGGGTGCAGGCACGCGCCCAAATAGAGAGAATTGGGGGAGGATCACTAGACAAATGGGTGCTTAAATAGTACTGCCAAAACACCTCTTGCTTTGAGATCAAGCTTAATCCATGGACCTCTCCTTATTGTAACATTAATGATTACAATAAATACTACAGATTTTCTACAACCAGTCTCTGAAAGCTTCCGATAACAAAAGGAAATGGAATGATCAGCCACTACAAAAGCTCAATTGTTTAACACAGCTGCTGAGGCTTCGATCCTGGCTGTTTCAGTGCCTGACAGGCCGGCGTGCGCCTCTGCGTATATGGCAGACCGCGAGGTGACGTTTGATCCATTCATCTCTGATGGCTTTGTGTCACTTATGGGTGGTCATAAAGTCCGAGTGAAAATTTTTAGGGATACTGGGGCTAATGGGTCTTTCATATTGGGGTCGGTGTTGCCTTTCTCTAACGAATCATGCACTGGAAATTTGCTGTTAATTCGTGGAATTGGCTTGAACACAATTTCAGTGCCGTTGCACAATGTCTCTCTTGAGTGTGAGCTAGTGGAGGGTGACGTAGAGCTTGGTGTTCGGTAGGGGTGGGAAAAAAAAATCGATTTTTCGATTTCTCTCGATTCTCTCTAGAACGATTATGTCTCGATTCAGAAAAGTTCATAATCGATTTTTTAATAATAAAAAAAAAAAAAAAATTTTTTTAATTATTTTATTTTTTTTACACATTCATTTTGTGTTGAAATGCAAGCTGCATCGATTATTGCATTGTTCATTGAAAGTCATAATTGTGACAAGGGAAAGCTTTTTCTCTAATAAAAAATAGAGAAGGTAATTCATCTGTTGATTTTCTTTAATTATCAAACACAAAGTAGGAAGTGATTTGAGACTCTGAGTAGCAAACTCAGATGTTTTAAAAATCGACATGCATCTATAATCGTTTTATCGGTTTCGAATTGATAATAGATAATCGGTTTAGAATCGATAATCGATGTAGAATCGATAATCGGTTTAGAATCGAATCGTTGACCACTGAATCGGAATCGAATCGTGAGGTGCCAAGAGATTCCCACCCCTAGTGTTCGGCCTGCACTACCTTTTGAGGGTATCTCATTGGTGCTTGGGAACCAGCTGGCAGGTAGACGCATCTGGTCAGATACGTCTTCTCCTCTGGTGGTTACTGAAGAGCCGCTGTCCACCGACGAGAGTGCGCAAAAGTATTCAAAGGTGTTTACCGCATGTGTAGTTACTCGCAGTCAGAAGACTGAAACTGTCAACTAATGGCAATCAGAGGGCAGTCAACTAAATCAAAGTCTTTTTCGCTCGCTGATTATCCTGTCTCTGAATCACGTGAGGAATTGGCAGAAGAGCAAAAATCAGATGAGACATTGAAATCTCTGTTTGAACTCGTTAGCGTTGACAATGAAATACGGAATAAAGCGGGGGGGCTACTTCATTAAAGACGGCGTGTTGTTGAGGAAAGGGCTCCTCACGCCGATTGTTTTGTTGGTGATCCAATTGTCTAGGTGGTGGGGCCTGTTAAATTTTGTCCGCTGGTACTCGAAACCGCTCATGATAATTTGAAGCTCAGGTCCTCCCCGGCATTTTGATTCTCCGTTGGTCGTTGGATTCTCCGTTGGTCGTTGGATTTTGGGATCTCCGTCGTTGTTTGTTTTGTAACACTCCATAGACTGACTTTGCATTACATTTTTGGTTACTATTCATAACACTGAAGTTCCCCACACTTTTGGCATTTTTTTATTTTATTATATAAATGCACTTTTTGTCGATGTATGCAATGTTTGTATTTTTGACTGAATTTTGTTTATGTCTATTGTGTACACATCTGGTGAGTGGTGGTAGTTGGGACGTGAAAACCTGGGGGTTTCCATCTTTTTAGGGGGAGGGTGTGACGGCCGGCTGGCCTGGGCCCCATTCGTCGTAAGGGCTGAAGCTAAGTTAATCAATTGTCCTTTTAGCCCGTTAACATTAGCAAGCTGATTGAGAACAGCAAATATCTGTTCGTCAACGGCTGATCCGCATCTAAATCATGTGGTTAATTTCAACCAGGCTAAACTTATCAGGGCATTTGCGCGTGCACGTCCTACTTCAAAAGGCAGGAAAGGTCGATCACCAAAACCATGATTTTCTAATGGTATTATGGCGGAAAAGACGAAAGAGAGAGCGGTGATTTTCTCGGCATCCGAGCAAGCTATCATAATGAGTCTCTACGAAGACCATAAACATATTATCATGGCTAAATCAAACACCGCCACCGCTGCCAGAGCAAGACAGGCAGCTTGGCAAAAAATTGCCGATAAGCTAAATGCGTAAGTTTTGGGGAAATGTATAGGCTCATCTTAAGTGCCTCATTACCCCAATCAATCAGATCACATTTCTTTAAATGTGCCTGCTGGCAGTAGGCTTCATGGAAATTAATCATCGAATGAGATCTTGCTAGCGAAAATAATTCTCAACTCTTTCAGAATAAGTAGATAAAAACAAGGCCAAAGAGTATCTAATTGATATAGACAGTTATGAGGATATATGTACTGAAAGCGCTTATATATCACGTACTATGTGTATATGCATGTATGTGTAGATGACCATATAGAAGTAGGAGTTTGAATATTTGTGTGCAAATCTGTGTATGGGCGGATCACTGTATGTATGTATGTATGTATGTATGTATGTATGTATTATTCATAATCAGAAATTCAATCAATTGAAGCAGTGAAAAGAAATTGTGTTAGATTCTCTCTTCGTATCATGAGTCCACTTTAATCATTTTCAACAATAATGGTATGGTATGGTCTAGTGAGAGCACCGTTGAACTGCACTTCAAGGCCTGGGGCTGGCTCGGGATAGGGGGTCATGAACCAGGGCCTGCAGGCGTAACCCCTGTCTCCAATTAGGAGCCCATCATAGTGACCTAGTATATGATATGAACAATGTTGGATCACCTCTACATAAAATAATCCATTTCTGAATGACATGAGATTTGCTATACCTTGCTCGAAGCTGTGGCACAGTGTAGAGTCTCGGAATACCCAGGAGTCGTGGACAGAGCCTGGCCACTTGGCCTCAACATTAGATATCAGGCAGGTGGAGTCACAGATCATCTAAGATGAATTGCAGTCAAGTCATGGGTATTGTACAGTACATGGGTAGCCTACAGCAGGCAATTGCAAGGTCCATGTCTATTGTCAAAAACAAATGATTGTTTTTATAGCAATGTAGTTTGAGGGAAATGATGTCATAAGTACCTGCACATTAAGGCTGTGAAAGCCCTTTCTATTGACAAAATCGGCCTTGTTTGGCCCAGAGGGCCTTTTCAGGCGGATATGGGTGCAGTCCACTGCGCCAATGACATTAGGAAACTCTGCATAATGATAAGCTCCGTAATGAATAGTGATAGGAATGCATTTTCATGAAATGGTAAAATATTGAATTACTCAATTACCTGCAATTGCATAAAATCTAGGGCTGAACGATTTGGGAAAATAATCTAATTGCGATTTTTTTTACCAAAATATTGCGATTGCGATTTTTTTTTTTATCCTCTTTTTTTCCCAACAAAACGTAATGAATGATTCAAATATGACCAACACAATATTAGATACATTTAGTGTAAAATATTCTTTCCCAAATTTTACATTTTTATTTACCTGCTCATTACAGAAACAAGAACAACAAATCGGTGGCTTTGCCACTGTGCATTTTAGTAATTTAAAAAAGTCATTTTAAGTATAAACACTAGGCATGCACTTTTTAAACACTCTGTGCAAAATGTACCATCTTAAAAAAAAAAAAAAAAAAAATGTTTTTTTTTTTTTTTAGACTACGTTTTTTAATCGCGAACGTTGCGGTTAGAAAATCGCGTTCTATCATATCGCGATTAAATCGCAAATGCAATTAATCGTTCAGCCCTAATAAAATCCCTCTTTGATTTCATTGACTGGGACATGGCCAGGGAACATGATGAATTTATTTATCAGCTGGTTAAGCGGCAAGTACACTTTTCTTACAGCAACGCATGCTGCGGCTTTGCCAATGTTTTCGGCATCGCCTACCTGACGCAAAAAACCTGCAGAGAGTCTGAAGCACAGTTAAAGCTCTGCTGCGGCGTGTGGTGTGTGTGTGTGTGTGTGTGTGTGTGGTGTGTGTGAGTGTGTGTGTGAGAGTGTGTGTGTGTGAGAGTCTGTGACACAGTTAATGCTCTGCTGCGGCGTGTGATATTTGCAATGTACGGCCCGAGAAGGTCTTGCAAATAAATGAGTCCTTGTCGGCTGAATCGATATCGCTCAAACAAGAACCCATCCGTGTGAAATAAAGGATCTTGGCAATCGCGAAGAACTCTATTGGTATGGAAAGCTAATCAAACTAGAATAGCTCCTTGGTCAACTGGGTCTCTCAAAAAGGGAGCTGCCATGCTTTTTCCGGGGGTGTGAATAATATTAGACACCCATGTGTGGAAAAAAAATTATTTAAATATATTTGAATTATTGTGGTCTTACTTTGCTCTTAAACCTATGTGGACTTCAACACAAACACACAAAAACATGGCTGAATAATACCAGAAACCCATGTGTGGAAAATATGCTTTTTTTTTTTTCTTTCTTTATGGTCTTACTTTGCTCTTAAACCTGAAACACAGGCTCTTTTTTTCTCCGCTGGCGAGCAGGAGATGAACATGAACGCTTATGAAGAATACAAGACCATAATCATGGCAAAATTCAACACCGCCACCGCTGTGAGAGCAAGGTGTGTTAGGATGTTTATAGGGTGATATCTATGTATGAATACCTGACGGCAAGTGTCAACTGGTACAGAGGTTTCCTCTACCGGTTCGAATCTGCAAGGTTGCTAGTTCGAATCCCCTCACCTCCTTCCTCGACGTCGTTTTACATTTCCTTGTAAGTCGCTTTGAATAAAAGCGTCTGTTAAATGACTAAATGTATTAATAACAAATGCAGTAAATTTAAGCAGTGAAAATAAATTGTCTGTATTTCTCTCTATTCTTATCATGAGTCCACCTTAATCATTTTCTACAATAATGCTATGCTATGGTGTACTAATAGCACTCATATAATTATGAGTGCTTTGTTCTCCGCATCACCGACACTAAAAAAATTTACCACTCGCAAAAAAGCGCAAGACAGTCAATGTTTGACTGTGGTGTTTGCAATAAATGACTCGAGAAGGTCTTGTAAATTAATTATTCCTTGTCGGCTGAATCGGTAGCGCTCATACAAGAACTCATCATAATGGATCTTGGCGATCGCAAAGAACTCTCTCCCTACGCTAATCTAACTATCTAATATCAGTCCTTGGTCAATGGGATCCCTCCTTTTTCCGGGGGTGTGGCAAGCTTATCCAGCTACACTTAAGTTAGCCTGCGCTGGAGCAGGTTAGTGCTAATTGATATGTTACTATGGTGATTTATGGAAAGTTGCTTCCACGAACCAAAAAGAGGGGCGTTTTTTATCTTAGCCTGAAAATTAGCTCGCTAAACCGTTTAGCGAGCTACGACGAATACCCCCCCGTGCCGTTCCATGTAATATATGTTTGTGCCCTCTGGTCTCTGTGTGCAGTTTGGCTGATTGGAGGTGATGAGCCTTAATTGGGTGCACCCGGCACGTAGGTTCACCTGACTCTTTAAAAGCTCTGGCTCCTCCTCCTTCAGGAGATTCGACCTGCAGCAGACACTGCTTAAGCAGCTGGTCTTGGCCCAGCATCGGCGTGTTGTGCTGGTCCTTTGTTTTGTCTTTTGTCCTTGTTCGTTGTTATTTGGATATGACGCAGACGTTTTGCGTACGTGTTTTGTTGGATGATTGTGCCGCTAGAAATCTAAATAAAAACCATCGTTGAACATGGTAAAACCTACTCCGTCCGCTCTTTGTATATGTCATCTCTACCCTAGGTGTGACAACCTCTAAACCTAACACACTCTCTTAACACATTTAACAGATACAAAGAAACACAAACACACACACACCATGCACGTGGAACTATGGAGACTGTGTGTGTGTGTGTGTGTGTGTGTGTGTGTGTGTGTGTGTGTGTGTGTGTGTGTGTGTGTGTGTGTGTGTGTGTGTGTGTGTGTGTGTTTCATGATGTGCACGACCGTAAACACAGTGAGGTCAAACAAAGCAGCCTACGTGAAACACAACGTTTAAGGCCAACGTGTGTGTGTGTGTGTGTGTGTGTGTGTGTGTGTGTGTGTGTGGGTGGACACCGTCTGCCACTGTATTATTTTAGTTTTTTGTTTTCTGGTGGTAATCCTTACGCGTGTGCGTTATCAGGAGGTTTGTAGTAGGCTGCACTACTGGCTTGCTGCATCCTCCTGAGCTGAACGGATAAAGTATAGGGAACCCACTGAAGACTAGCAAGGGTAAGTAGGGGTTGCGGTGTAGCAGCGAAATCACCCAGTTTACTCACGTTCTTGCGTCGCCTTGGAGTGTTTGTGTGTGTGTGTGTGTGTTTTTGCGTCGCCTTGTATTTTTTTTTGGAGTCGTAATGCTTGACTGGTTGTTTATAATGAAGGTTAGACTTTAGTGCACTGCTTTAGTTTCTGGGTTTTAGACCTGTTCGTAGTCTAAACCTTTTTGAGCATCCTGTTTGTGTGTTGGCGCGACTCTGATCCATTGTGATCATTTTTGGGGCATTTTTGTGATCACTGTGTGAATTTTTTGTAGTATTGCAGCCATTTCGTTTTTAGTTTTGTGTGTTGTGTGTGTGTGTGTGTGTTTGTGTGTGATCATGACTCACGAAAGACCAGCTGATAGAGGTAGCAGCTATCTTTGAGATCAAATTGACTAGCGGTGAAAAACGTCTAATACACACCGTAAAATCCGTCATACTGCCGTATTTGTGTGTAGTGTTCCGTCATACTGCCCTATTTGTGTGTGTAGGTGTGTGTGTGTGTGTGTGTGTGTGTGTGTGTGTGTGTGTGTGTGTGTGTGTGTGTGTGTGTGTGTGTGTGTGTGTGTGTGTAGTGTTCCGTCATACTGCCCTATTTGTGTGTGTAGGTGTGTGTATATGTGTTGTGTGTGTGTGTGTGTGTGTGTGTGTGGTGTTCCGTCATACTGCCCTATTTGGTGGAGAAGGGAGTGTGTGTGTGTGTGTGTGTGTGCCCTATTTGGTGGAGAAGGGAGTCTGGCCAGCGCTGGATATGAGGGAGACGATTCGCCTAAAGGAACTGTCCATCAAGGAGAAAGAACTAGACAATCAGAGGGAGGAGTTGTGGTTTAAAACGGCTTTAAATGATTTAGAATTAAAACGTCTGGAGATAAGGGCTAAGGAAGAGATCCTGGATCTGGCACACACACACTGGGTCTCTCGATGCCAGTCGACACATAAGGCTGGTTCCACACACACACTGGGTCTCTCGATGCCAGTAGACACATAAGACTGGTTCCACACACACTGGGTCTCTCGATGCCAGTCGACACATAAGGCTGGTTCCACACACACTGGGTCTCTCGATGCCAGTCGACACATAAGGCTGGTTCCACACACACTGGGTCTCTCGATGCCAGTCGACACATAAGGCTGGTTCCACACACACTGGGTCTCTCGATGCCAGTCGACACATAAGACTGGTTCCACCTTTCGTAGAGAAAGATTTTGAGAAGGTCACCTTGACCCTAAAGTGGCCCAGGGAAGTCTGGCCACTATTGATCCAATCAGTTCTCACTGAGATCTACTCAGCACTCTCCATAGAGTTTGAGCTATGACGTGGTTAAAGCGGTGAATCGAAGATTGGCACCAGCGTTCTTGTTCGTGGCTTTGAGATGGGCTCGACCATTGTGCCACTACACCAAATTGAGTTGAAGTCTAACGTGCTTACCGGCAGTGTAGCTATTGGCATTCGTAGATCTTTGCCAGTTCCGGGAGTCACGTTTATTCTTGGAAACGATATCGGTGGTGGTGAGACTAATTGGGTTGTTGAGCCTTAAATTAGTATCATGAGCAATGGGCAATGGTGGAGATGCCCTAGGGCAAGACTCCACTTCAGGTGTTATAGTGTCTAACGGGTGGACTAAGAAACCAGAGACTGATGGCGGTGCGGGATGGACTAACTGTGAGGAGGTAAGTATGTGTTCTTGTTAGGGCTGAACGATTAATTGCATTTGCGATTTAATCGCGATATGATAGAACACGATTTTCTAACCGCAACGTTAGCGATTAAAAAACGTGGTCTAAAAAAAAAAAAAAAAAAATGTTTTTTATTTTTAATTTTTTTTTAAGATGGTAAATTTTGCACAGTGTTTAAAAAGTGCATGCCTAGTGTTTATACTTAAAATTACATTTTTTAAATTACTTAAATGCACAGTGGCAACACCACCTATTTGTTGTTCTTGTTTCTGTAATGAGCAGTTAAATAAAAATGTAAAATGTGGGAAAGAATATTTTACACTAAATGTATCTAATATTGTGTTGGTCATATTTAAATCATTCATTTTGTTTTGTTGGGAAAAAAAGAGGATACAAAAAAAAAATCGCATATTAAATCGCAATCGCAATATTTTGGTAAAAAATCGCAATTAGATTATTTTCCCAAATCGTTCAGCCCTAGTTCTTGTTCTATTATAGGTGGTGGTGACTGTGACTTTTGATTCGTCACAGGTGAATGGATTTTCTGAACGCGCTGTGGCAAGGCAGGCCAATGTTGTTGGTGTGACCCCTCCACAGGTGGCAATACCCGTGTTTGTAATAGTCTGTCCTTGAGTGTGTCAATCCGCCCTAAATCCAGTTTTCTCCTATATCTATTACGTGCCCATTTCAAGGCTCTATCAAATGCTGCTGCACTGTATGCTTCTAACCCCAAAGAGATTCCCTCCATTACTTTGTTATAATGTTCTGCTAAATCCAACAGGTTCGTCTCTATCCACTTCACTGTGTTCTGTTTCACCCTCTCAATGATCCATGGACCCGGGGCAGCTGGTTTTATAAATGAGGAGAGGCTTTCTACTTTCCTCTGCATGCCTACCGGAACAGATTTTTCTATCTGGCATTTCTCTAAAATTGCCAAATGGTGAGTGGACTGCATGAGTCTGAAATACTGTTTAGATAAAATCAGTTCACCCCTGTCTATGGGAGGGTAGCTACTCTGTCTCGGCTGTGTTTCAGTTCTAGCACTAAAGCGGTTGGAGAAGTGCGACCCTGAAGCCCTGCCACGAAAAGCCATCAGAGAAGCTAAGTCAAAGCCAACCCTAACTGTTTGCAAGTGTTTCTCAGAGAGAATTAAACCAAGGTTAAACTTGCGCCAGAGGCTGGAGAAAGATCCCTACTAGAGCCGACCGGCTTCACCAGGCTATACAGTGTGTGGTATATATGTCACGACCCACAGCTGCTGCTCTTTAAGAGAGGTCATACAAGAAAGCAATCCAAAGAGAGAGGGAGAGAGGAGAGAGATGTGTACTCTATCTGAAAATAGGGTCATTGGTGGTACGGGAGGTCAGGTGAAGGACCGGGGGAAGGGAGGTGTGTGTGTGTGTGTGTGTGTGTGTGTGTGTGTGTGTGTGTGTGTGTGTGTGTGTGCGCGGAGGGGTGGGGGTTACAGAGGGGGATGACGGAAAGGTCTGACATGGAGATTGCGAGCCTGCTAAAATCACCTGGTTAACTGTGTGTGTGTGTGTGTATGGGTTGGTGTGTGTGTGTGTGTGTGTATGGGTTGGTGTGTGTGTGTATGGGTTGGTGTGTGTGTGTGTGTGTGTGTGTGTGTGTGCTAAAATCACCTGGTTAACTGGAGGCATTTAGCCAGTGTGTTTCAACCGAAGGATAGATAAGCCGCACTCGCGGTTAGCCGTGTGTTAGTTAAATATCAGAGGGAAAAAAATTCAGGTTTAAACAAAATACAAGGCACTACCCATATTCAAAAAATACAAAAAGAAATACACTTAAATAAAGATAAATGAACAAACAATTTATAAAATCAAAACCAGGTGTTTCCAAGAATGAACCTAGCAAAGGCACATTCTCATTTGCACAATGTTATTTTAGTTCTTTCAGTTTCAGAGCAGGAGGAAAACTCCTTGGAGGGTAAGGAGTGCTCAGTCTCTCGTGTGCCTGATTCTCCTGTTACAGTTAGGTGCTGATGAGACCAAACACCCCGTTTGCTACTTTTTGAAGGTTATCGACCGGCAACGGCAGAATTCCACCATTGAAAAGGTGTGTGTGTGTGTGTGTGTGTGTGTGTGTGTGTGTGTGTGTGTGTGTGTGTGTGTGTGTGTGTGTGTGTGTGTGTGTGTACTACCATTGAAAAGGAGACGTTAGCCCTTGCACTTGCAGTCTGTTTGGGAGCATTTGAGAAGGTTGCTGTATGTAGCGATCACGACCGTGTTAAGCTTCCGTGCCGCGTGAGATCACGACCGTCTTAAGCTTCCGTGCCGCGTGAGATCACGACCGTCTTAAGCTTCCGTGCCGCGATCACGACCGTCTTAAGCTTCCCTGCCGCAGCTGATGTGTGGAGGTTGATCTTGCAGCCCATCGAAATCAAAAACATGTGCGGGGTACCGACAATGTCTTAGCAGACGCTCTGTCACGGGTACCATAGTCTCTGTTCTTCGGTTTGAAAAGATCCGTATGTCATGGTTTTTGTTTTGTTTTTGTGTGTGCTTGGGTATGAGTGGATGTTTGACTCTGGTGTGCTTGGTCATTGTCTGTTTTTCCACTGTTACAGCATAGCTGTATAGTTTTATGTTTTGAAATAGTGCTGCACGCATCCGTGGTTGTGGATGTTGTGCTTGGCGACATAGACTATAGTCACCATTTTGGGGTGGAGGTGTTACGGTCCTCTTTAGCCTCCGGGTGGCATAGTTCTGTTTAGTTTGTGCCTGCTCTTTTCTGTTTGATTAATTCATTTGATTAATTTCTCCACTGAGTGACTCTGGCTTGAATGACCGACATTCTGTTGGCCACATAGGTTTTAAGCTCCAGACGTGGTATGGTGACTTGTGCCACTCTTGCTTTTCCAACAACAAAGGAAACACACACTCCTTGCTTGCTATTTGATAGCCGAAGGTATGACACAGCACAAAATCCAGCTTCGCTGGCATCACAAAAGTGATGCAGCTATGCCAAAGCGATTTCACCAAAATCTTTGGGTGCGAAACATCAACGGATGCTGAATGAATTAAGCAGAATCAAATCATCCACCCATCGTTGCCATTCTTGTGCCAATTCCAATGGAACTGTCTCATCCCAACTGAATTTCATCTTACAGAGATGCTGCAGAATCTGTTTAGCAGTAAGTATGAGAGGGGCCAACGGTCGTTGCAGACCCTCTTGAGTCTGAAGCCCCCTTTGGCGCCCCCTTCTGACAGCCAGGGCCGGATTAAGACAATGGGCTTTAGGGGCTGCAGCCCTGGGCCTCGCCACCAGGGGGCCTCAGGTTGCCCGATGTCGAGTGAGTCAACAGCACCGTGCATAACGTTAGAAAAATTCAGAGTGAAAACAAAAATAATGCGCAAAAATTTTCCGTTCAAAGAAAGCACGGGAGTGGGGCCAAAAAAAGAAAATTACAAGCTCTAAAACATGAGAGTGTCAGAATTACTAAAGAAGAATTCATTAATTAATAAACGCATTGAGACAGTAAAGGAACTTTGATCCATGTGACGAACCCCTTTGGGCTCGTCGGCTCTGCCTGTTTTGTCTGCAGGAATGCGTGTGTCAATTGAGTGCATGCGTGTGTGGCTGTGTTCAATCTCTGTCTTCCAGGTGCCGGTGATTAACCACCTAGGGGGGCGTGTCCCTGTACTATAAAGAACCGGCCCTTCCTGAATTCGAGAGAGCAAGAGAGGAAGGGAGCAAGACTGTTGATTGCATGTGCTATGTATTTTGGAACTTGAAACATTGGAAATTGGAAAATTAAACCTTTGCGTTTTGAATAACTTTGTTGTATTTCGGTTTCTTGTAACGAGCCTAAGAGCCGGGCTGTTACAAGTGGGGGCTCGTCAAAACTAATAACCTGTATTTGTGGCTTGAGAAGCTTTTTTGTTTGATTCGGCACGCAGTTTTCCGCGTTGGCTTGAGCCTAAAAACGTTGTGTTATTTGTAAACTCCTTAGTTAGTTTGCATCGCTTGGCGAGCATATTCTTTTTTGTTGTTGTTTTGTGTGTGCATTGCTGAAACCGAAAGCACATTTCAAAATTTCTGGGTAAGTAGCCACTTTATTCTGTTTCTGAAACATTTCCCTGTTAGGGTCAGACCGTTTTGATTTTGCGGTTTATTGTTACTTTGTGTTTCATTTTGATAACGTCTTCGCAGTCACGGGGTACGTGGTAAGAGCAGTTGTCTCGGGGGCACATTCCAGGGTTCGATTTGTTTCAATCTGAGACTTTCTGGACCGCTGGGCTTTGTTGCGTGCATAAGTACCTGCCACGGTACCCGTGTGAAGAAAGGTCTACGACGTAGTTAAATTGGGTTGTTCTCTTTAGCGGGAATTTGTTTTGACTCACGAATTGCTGGCTACTACTGATTATTTTGTGTTACGTTGCATAGGTTGGATAAAGCAGACATGACTACTGAGGTAGAGACGTTTGTTGCAAATCCCTCTGATGATTTGTTGGATGGTCTTACAAGAGATCAATTGGATCAGGTTGCTACTCATTATGGAATTGAGGTGAACAAAAACGATAAAAGGAGTAAAGTCAGTCTTAAAAAGTCACTGAGGGCAGGGTTAGTTTTGAAGGGTCTTTTAAATAAGGATAGTGAAGAAACGTACTCCCTCTCGTTCTAAGACGCCATCTACTTCTGTACTTTCTCCAGCCCCAGGAGGCAGTTTAACCTATCAGCAGCAACGCAAATTACTTCGTCTCCAATTGGAACACAAACAAGTTGATAGAGACGTTGAAATAGCTAAATTAGAATTTGAAATGAAGCGATTGGAATTGATTGCTGCAGGCAAATTGAGACCTGATAATTCTGGCGAGGCTCCTCCTCCAAGGTTTCATATATCCCATAATTTGCGTTTGCTGCCTCCGTTCAATGACAGAGATTTGGATTCGTTTTTTGGCTTGTTTGAACGTGTGGCTGATGCACAGGGCTGGCCAGATACGGATTCAACCAGATACGTCCAGACCAAACTTACGTTGAAAATTACAATTCTTATGATAATGATATCCCTTAGGATAAAAAATAAAAGACATAGTACATTTTTTTTTTTAATTTTCCAAATAGAAAATAGAAAATTAAAACCTTTTCATATACCTATACAATTTGTAAAAGTGCCTCCAATAAGTGCTACGAGGTAAAAAAAATACTTAATACCATATGGCAAATATTAAGAATCTCCACTTCAATTGAATAAAACTTTCTCGTAAATAAATATGTCTTTAACGGGAGGTTTATCGGTCCAATGAACTCCGATATCCCTCCTACGTGAAAGAGAGTATTTCATTAATATTTTTCGTTTAAACCTAAGGGATCGATGGTACGTAACCATCGAATCCACTTTCTCTCCGCTTTTTGCCTCTCGGGTCTGATCCAATTGATCTTGCTCTCTAGACCTTCTATAATGATACTATTAACTCCGTGTTGTATGAAATGTCTATACAACATCATTAACCGATTTTTCCCTCTTGATGTTGTATATATGTTGTTTTAATGGAGTTCTTAGTTTCACCTATATGTATGTATGTGTATATATATATACACAGTATAATTTTTGACATCGTGCTTCACCTGATGGCATAGACTGCATTGTTCATTTTCAGTCCTATTTTCTCTTTTATAGGAACCCCTAAACCAGAATATGTATTGCCAATATACTTATTCGGTTTAAAATGATCTTTTTCTAGGGGTGTCTTATGCGTTTTTTGGTTCAGGTTAGAGTGTACGAGTCTGTCTTTAAGATTTTTGTTTCTTCTATAGGCTGAAATCATTTTGAACTCCTTCAATTCCCCTATTTCTTCTTGGGCTAGTTGGAAGTTCTGCTTCAATTCAGCACTAAATTTTGCCAAGGACTGTGAGTAAGTGGTCACCACTGGTATAAATTGTTTTTCATCTCGTTGCACCATATACCTACCATTAATTTCAAAAATCAACATCCTCCGGGTAAGTCCAGATTCTATGGAATCGAATGAGTTGTGATTTTACTAAACCCTCGTAGGTGTGCTTCGGGTGGCAGCTTTTTTATGGAGTAAAGCATGCCTATCAGTCTCCTTAAAGAAGACCCTGGTTGCTAATTTCTTCTTTTCTCCAATACATGAAGTAAAGAATACCTGTGTGTCCAAAAACTCAATCCTGTCCCTCTGCAAATTGTGCGTGACCGTGATTGCTGGGTGGTGCTAGTTTAACGTTGCAAGGAACTCCTCGAATTCCTCCATGGAACCCTGCCAAATGCCAAATATGTCGTCTAGGTATCTAAAGTAGAGAGACGGTAGTGTCTTACACCTTAGAAAGGCCGTCTCCTCCCAAGAACACGTATACAAATTGGCATAGGCCGGAGCAAATGTTTTGCCCATTGCTGTTCCATGGATTTGCAAGTAATGTTGCTCATTAAACTCAGTCATTCCGTGTTAGGCTCAATTCCAACCATTTTAGGAGAGCCGCATCAGACCTTTGTGGGTCAGGGAATTCATTAAAAGCAGTCTGAATGGATTGCAGGCCTAGCGTCGTCTCTATGTGAGTGTAAAGTGAGTCGATATCTATTGAAAACAGAAAAGCCTCACTGGGCACCGTAACTGTCTTTTAATTTATCCACAAAATCACACGTGTCTTTTATGTATGCAGTATGCTTTTGGGATAACGGATTAATGTAATAATCCAGGTACTCTGCAATTCGAGACGACTCTGAGCCACAATGGGTCACAATGGGTCGGCCACAGGGAACCTCGCCTTGGGACGTCCACTTCTCCTGAGGCTTGTGAATTTTAGGAAGTAGATAAAACTGCCTAGATCTTGGGGCACCTGGGCCCAACAGGTAATTCCTTTTGCTTTTTTGTTATTTTCTCTGACTGATGTAATTCGCATATAAGGTCTGCTATTGTGCTCCGTGTTTCGGTTTGCAGAGAATGGGATAACAAAGCATAATGCTTCCTGTTTGACAGCTGTCTGTTTGCTTCCGGGAGATACTGACCCCTATCCATTATTATAATTTGTGAACCCTTATCCGCCGGTTTAATAATAATCTCTTCATTGCAGCTCAAGTTATTAATTGCTTGCAGGTGTTCTTTACTGGGATTATGTTTATTTGCCGGCCTGGGTCTAAAGTTTGATAAGGACTCTAGATCCCTCTGGATAAGGGTTATAGTGACCATTTATCCTGACTGTCCCTTTGTTAGTCACGTTGTTGGCGTTGAGTGGGGGTTCTTTGACGCTTGTCTTTTGAAATAAAGGAAATCCAAAGCGGTCCAAGTACAGTTCCAAGTGGTTGGTTTATTAACAAAATGGATGGTACAACTTGTGGTTAGTAAATGAATCAATAAATAAAGTTTCAGAGCACAAAGAGCAGCGAGGCCTATCCTCCAGCAAAATAATCAGACAGCAAGGTCAAAAGCTGTGTGCTCCCAGTCAGCCGCACCTCCAACAGGTCACTCTCTTATTTATTGGCCTTTTGACCTGCAGAGGGCACAAATTCTCAGAAAATAGAAATAAATGCAAGCATTAAAATAACGTATAAAATAAATACAGAATAGGCTTCTACATTGGTATTAATGGCAGATGAGACCTGCTCTGGTTCCCACGTCGAGGAATCTGTAAAGGGCATGTGAGGGAACTCTGTCTCATATTTGAAATGATCCAATAATTTAAGCCTCCTATGGTAAGTATAAAGGTCCCTACGTAATTCTCTGCCGTCCAGCCGCTTCGGTGTGGGAATACAAATGAATCCTTTCTCTAATACGTGTCTCTCCAATTCCGAGAGTCTATAGTATTTTGAAAGGTTTGTAAAATTGGGGGGGGGGGGGGGGGGGGGATTGAAAAACAATTAACAAAATATACACTCTTGTAAAGTAATAGGATAAAAGGACTGGTAAAAAGTTAAGTGCTAAAAGGTTAAGTGCTAAAAACCACACAATCAAAAGTGAAAATATACAAATATAAATAAGTGCTGGGTAAAATATGTAAAGCCAACAAATAAGAGGATAAAATAACAAAGCACACAAAGACACACAAAAGAAACACAAAACAAAGGGATACCAGTCCTAATAAACTGAAACCATACAGAGTATAAAAGTTTAAATAGAAAATAAATAATTAATAAATAGTTAATGATTTTTATATTTGTAAAACATATCAAAGACCTACTAGGGAAGGAAACAGACAGGTAGACACAAGGGGGACAAAAGGTTTTATTTTTTAATTGAGTTTTTCGTTAAAACCTGTAGGGGAAAGTGTATTTAATTTTAAAATCCACAGCCTCTCTGCTCTTTTTCTCTGGGCTGTGGACCAGCCTGGATTCCCCTCAAGGCCGCATGTTTGAAGGTGGGAAGTGTTGTGTGTCTGAAAATGAATGACGAGGTGTGTGTGGAGTTTATTGTTGCGTATGTTGCGGAGGTGTTGTCTGAGGCGTATGCGGAGTGTATGTTTGGTTTCTCCAATGTAGATCAGGTGACGGAGGGTACAGGTGATGGCATAAACTAAGTTGGGGGTGTCTAGATTAAGGGGGCTGTTGGGGGCTGAAAGGTGACTATGAATGTTTGTGATAAAGTGATGGGGTCTGAAATAAATATTTTCTTTGGGAGTGGGGGGCTTGAGATGACGGGTGAAGGTGGTTCTGATAAGTAGGTCCTTGAGGTTTTTATTGCGTTTATATGCAGAAATGATTGTGGTGTTCTGAAATGTAGGGAGTGTTGTTTGCAGTGTAGTGAAGTTGTGTTTCAGTCTGTGGTGTAGATGTTGTGTACCTTGTGAGAAAGTGGTGATGAGGGGTAGGATGTATGTTTCTGTAGGGGGGTTAAGGTTAGGGTTAGGAATGAGGTCTGATATAGGGTGTGATGGCACGGCTGGGCTAGGGTAAAGATCTGGGATGGGGTTAGAGACAGGGTTAAGGTTAGGATTTGGGTATGGGTTAAGGTTAGGGTTAGGAATGGGGTTAGGTTTTTTGGGTGAGGGGAAATCCCAAACCAAGGTAAGAACCCTGGGCGGGACCTCCCAAGCATTGGCACAGCTACCATGTGGTATTCCCTCCACAATCATCCGCCTTCAAGCGTATCTGTTTGTCCAATAAATAAGTAAACAGATAAAACAATAAAAAGATAAATAAGGAGATAGAAAGGGGGGGGGGAATGGGGTGGGACAGGTTAGGTTCAGGGTCAAGGTTATGTTTAGGGTTGGGGTAAGGGTCAAGGTTATGTTTAGGGTAAGGGGGGGGGGAGAGAATGGGGTGGGACAGGTTAGGGTTAGGGTCAGGGTAGGGGTCAAGGTTATGTTCAGGGTTGGGGTAAGGGTCAAGGTTAGGGTATGGGTTAAGGTTAGGAT
This sequence comes from Clupea harengus, assembly GCF_900700415.2. NCBI lineage: Eukaryota > Metazoa > Chordata > Actinopteri > Clupeiformes > Clupeidae > Clupea > Clupea harengus. Next base: position 29,721,434 of record NC_045164.1, read on the forward strand.
TTGGGTCTGGGTTATGGTGTAGGTTAGGGTGTGGGTTAGGAATGGGTCCAGAGTTTGATGGGGGGTTAGGGTCAGGAGGGGAACTTGGTTGGGTTGTGTAGGTGTGTGTCTGGTCCTGGTTGGGGTTTGGATGGTGATGGTTGAAGGAGGTAGTGGGGTGTGGGTTGGGAGGTGTGGAAGGCTGGATGATTTGAGAAGTGTCTGAATGGGCCTGTGTGTGGTTGGGATGTCGTGTGTGAGGGGTGTTTGAGTGAGTAGGAGCAAGACTGGTCAGTGTTTCATTTTTTATGGAACGGAGGAAGCGTTTTGAATAGTGGCGTGTATGGAGGGCATGAAATAGAATTTTGATGGCATGGTGGAGGTCTGAGGGGAAGGAGCAAATGCGGTGAAAGCGGATGATTTGTGATTTGATGATTGCTCTGAACGTGTGTTTGGGGTGGTTGCTGTGTTTATTAGGGCCAATGATTTTCCGCGATAACGGAAAACGGACGGAATTCGCGGAATGAACACTTTGAAACGGAATTGCAACTTTGAAACGGAAACATCATTTTGTGCATACAAATCGCCCAAATTCCCCTGTATTTTGGGCTGCAAGGCTATATTTCTTTCAAATAAACACAACGATTGCAACGATGAACAAACATTAATTAAAGAACAAAACCACTGAGAAAATGTCACGTCTGCGCTGAACTCTGCTCCGGCCACGCCCCCTTTTTAACGGTTGACCCACACACGTCCGCTAAAGCCACATTCAGTCACATTCACTTGCTCGTCTTCCCAATCGCATTTAAAACAAAAAATGTTTAGTCTTCTGTTCTGTTAATGCTGGCAAACAACAATCTAAGAAGGGCACATATTATTCACTCATTTTAAGCCATCAATATACCTCAGGGTGAACAAAATGAGCTGAAACGGAAAAAAAACGGAATTCACCAAATGTGAAACGGAAAATGCATTTTTTTTTTACGGAAAATCATTGGCCCTAGTTTATGTAAGAGGGAATGTGTGTCTGTGGGTTTGAAATAAACTTTGGAACTAATGGCTTTGTGGGTGGGGGAGATAGGGGTAAAGAAGATGGTGGTGTCTAGAAAATGAATCTCCTCTGAGTGGATTGTGGCCTTGAGTGTAATGTGTTGATGATGGGAGTTGAGGGTGTGATGACAACTTTGGGACGTGGGGGTAGTTGATGTGAGGGAAGGGCAATTAATGGAATGTATGGGGAGTTGAATGTTTGAATGTTCTATGTTTGAATGTTTGAATGTTCTATGTTTGAATGTTTGAATGTTTGAATGTTCTAACCCTGTTGAATGTTTTGCGGCATTGAAGGGGGAGTACTGGTGAGGTGTCAGGGATGAGTGTATGTATTGTGGATGTGGGTGGTGAGGTGGATGGGCTGGGAGGGGGGATGGGGTCAGACCTGGGGTGTGTGGGAAGAGGTGGGATTTCTTGGGGGTCTGAAGGAGAGTGAGGGAGAGTGTTGGGTGGTGTAGGTGTAGTTGTCTGTGTGGTTAAGGCCAGGGAAGTGGGGGGACTGATTGCTTGATGAGCTGTGGTTCGTGGTGAATGTTTCGTGGATATGGATGGTGAGGCGGATGGGTTGGGAATGGGGACAGGGTCAGACCTCAGGTGAGTGGGGAGGGATGGGAATTCTTGAGGGTCTGAAAGAGAGGGAGGGAGGGTGTTGGGTGGTGTATGTGAAGTTGTTTGTGTGACTGAGCAGGAGAGTCCAGGGCTGATGAAATTGATCCGGTAAAATCCAATAAAACTTTATTAAAACAGCCAGTAAATCCAAGTTGTAAAAGTCCGGTTGGTGAAGGTTAAAACCTAAAACTCAAGAAAGGGTAAGGCAGTCTGTACCTCAGGTTGAGAGTAGTCTAAAACCTTTTTCTGGCCAGATGGTAAAAGGCTAAAAAATCCTTAAAAAAGCTCATAGAAAGGTAAAAACTCCACAGCTTTAAAATGCTAAAAACTATTTTAAAAGAGCAAAAGCTCACCAGTAAAAAGAGGTTTGAAATATCTGCTGCAAAGTGTTAAAACCTGTCTGTAAAAGCCGACGTTTCGAAGAGACTTCTTCTTCATCAGGGCAGGGTGAGGAGTATTCCCCAGCGAGTATTCCCCACGATGTTAGTTGGTCTCTGGGGGAGATTTAGGTTAGGGTTAGGGGACTGGGTAAGGTTAGGATGTAGGTTAGGATTGGGGTTAGGGCCTGGATTGGGGTTAGGGTTAGGATCTTGATTGGGATCAGGATTAGAATTAGGGTTGGAATTGGGATTAAGGTGGGTAAGGTTAGGATGTGGGTTAGGGCCTGGATTGGGGTTAGAGTTAGGGTTGGAATTGGGATATATGTGGGTAAGGTTAGGATGTGGGTTAGGATTGGGGTTTGGGCCTGGATTGGGGTTAGGGTTAGGATCTTGATTGGGATCTTGATTAGAGTTAGGGTTGGAATTGGGATATATGTGGGTAAGGTTAGGATGTGGGTTAGGGATAGGGTTAGTATGCCGGCCAATCAGAATGTTTGGTGTCGTCTCTGACAGTTTGAAAATGCTATTTCCACACGCTACAACACGCCCACTCAAAGTGATGGAAGCGTATCGCGTCGCTGTCATGGGTTTGCACCGTAAGAAAGCGTCTAGAATACCCACGTGGACGTAAGGCTTTAAAGAGGATGGCAGTCGCTACCTCCACATCCTGTTCTAAAGAGCAGATCCGTCTAAATCGAATAAGTTGCGACTTAACTATTCCCCTGAAGGTGTGTCTTGGATGGTACGAACTTCGGTGTGACAGAGCGTGAGTATCAGTAGGTTTGTTACGATAGACCTGAAGAACCAAAGGTCTCGTAACATAAAATTGCCAGACTCTCAGTTGCGGGTAAATATACTTGTTTATTATTATAAATACAATGGTGGTTGCCGTCAAAAGGAGAAGAGGATAACAAAATGACAACCAAAAAGCCTCACAATAAATAAATAGTCGCTGCAGCTTACCTCTGTCGCAAACAAAGGAAAAAGAAGGTGAGTCTTCCGGAAAAACTACCTTGCCTGCACTAACTACCACTAAACTAAAAAGGTGCAGACACAAACACAAACAATCACCAGTAAACAACTAAGAGAAAAGCAAATGAAAAAGCACGTAAGACGCGTAAGGGTCTTCAAAGTTAAAGTCTCTGTAAGCTCAGTGTTGCCGTAAGCCAGGGAACGATGAAACAGGTTGTGGTCCCGGGAAAACCATCAAAAGAACAAGTTCCAGATAGCGAGCGCCGCCATCTTGAGGATGCACACACACAGACACACGCACACACATTCACACACACACACACATACACACACGCACGCACACGCACACACATACACTCACACACACATGGCCGTATTAAGACTTCATGGTGCCCCTGGGCAACAGTGACTCTCTGGTGCCCACCTACCCCCACCCCGCAGAACACAAACCATACCTATCCACCACCCCTGTGTATTGGTCCTTGAGTAGAAATACTTTCTTACTGTACTCAAGTATTATTTCTGAGTATCTTTACTTGATTGTTTTTGTATACATACTTTTTGCTTAATACTGCTCCACTACATTTTCCATACATTGATGTAACCTATGTAAGGAATAATGCACTGGGAGCAAGTCAGTTATAAGAAAATAACTGTTCGACAGGGGGATGCTACCGTTTACCCCCCTGAAGTGCGGTTATTTTCCATAACTCACTTGCTCCCAGTGCATTATCCCGCTTATATCACAGCAAACTTGCCAAAGTAATTAATGCATATGCTGTAACTTATGTTTTAATGTGAACTTGTTATTAGAAATCATAACTTAATACAGTGCAGAACTATTGTTTTATCTTTTGTTGACCTTAATGAAATATCATTACTAATCTCAACAGGTATATTATTCGTCTAAATCATAAGAGAGTTTATACTTTTACTTTTGGTATCTAAGTAGGATATACAGACTTAAATCTGCTATAATCTACACAGAAAATGAGAACATGAGCACATGTACAAAACAAATCAAGCTTTATTTATTTAATCGAACTCGCCCAAAAACAAGTCAGAAGCCTGCCAAGTAGCCTACGTCTTTCAACCAGTATATGGCGACATTAATAGCACTTTCTTAACAATGCATAGTATAGTTATCAATCTTCATTGCAATTATAGCACACCAAACAATGAAATCTGACATTACAAAAAGCAATCCAACGTTAGTTGGATTCAGTTATCATTAAACCAACTCACAGCACCGCAAATAAGCATTGCAGTTCACAAAGCTTTCCAAAACTTAAATAGCTAACAAGAAGTGATGACGGCTTTCAAAAATATCGGCGAGGTTATGCATTTAGTGACACACACGTAGGCCTACACTGTTCAAACCTTTGCAAGCGCAGTGAGTCTACTAACGAACTATCATTTCAGAACCATTTGGAGCAGACAGCACACACACACACTTTGCCTTCTGAAAAACACAGATTTACACTGTTCAAACCTTTGCAAGCGCATTTTTTTTTTAAAGTGGCCGCATTTCTACAGTCTTTCAACTGTCGTTTTGCATTACCGCTAAATTGCTGCTCGTTCTGTTGGTGCCTCTTTCGCTGAGTTGGTGCATTGTGTTTGGAACGTCAAATTGTGCTAACGTGGGGTCAGAATGAAACATATATTTTTTTTTTAATAAAAAATACATCGGTTGCTTGGTGCCCCTGGGCAGTTGCCCAGTTGCCCATATGGTTAATCCGGCCATGCACACACACACACAAACACGCACCCACATACACACACTCACAAACGCACACACACACAAACACACACGCAGCTTTCGTTAAAAAAATGGCCTCTTTGGTGAGCCGAGGAGCAGACGTAATTGCCCAGCAATCAGAGAGATTCTGAAAAGTACAAAGGATAGGTGTGGTGTGTGTGTGTGTGTGTGTGTATATGTCACACACACCTATCCTTTGTACTTTTCAGAATCTCTCTGATGGCCTGAATGCTCTTACAGCCTGCTCTCCTGAGGATCTCAGTGTGTGGCACTCGGTCACGCCAAGTGATTCCTAGCATTTGCTGGAGACAGCGGATGTGAAAATGCTCCAGGGACTTCACATGGCGGCTGTAAGTGACCCAGGCTTCATAACTGTAGAGGAGGGTGGTGATGCAAACAGCTTGATACACAGAGATTTTTGTATGGAGATATAAGTTCTTGTTTTGAAAGACCCGGCGCCTGAGTCGCCCAAGGGTAGCTGATGCTTGTTTGATTCTGTTCTGGACCTCATTGATGCTGTTATTGTCCTCAGAGAGGACACTCTCCAGGTATTTGAATGATGGTTGTTACGTGTTCACCATTTAAACAAAGTCTCAAACGCAAATGCATCTTTTCAACAGTGTCTATTTTCACAACAAACAAAAATATCTCAACAATTTTCCATGCATACATAACATAATACAGACCACCAAATGTGCCATTGTCCATTTCGATAGCCTGTTTTGCGGATATTATGTCCATTCAAAGCAAAGCACGTTTCTAATCCGTGTGGCAAACTGAACTCCGTTGTATAAAAAAAACGTTTGTATGAGCGCACAAAAAAACTCAAGACGGAATAGGTGAAATGAAAACTGGCGTCAATGAAACGCCGCAGGCTCCGTGTCTCAAAGGCCTGTGGCCCAAAACGCTGAACGTCTCCGCGTGTCTCAGGCATGTGTCACCAACGCCGACCGTCTCCGCGTCTCCCAAACATGTGGCCAAAACGCCGACCGTCTCCATCTCCCCAAAGCACGTCTCCGAGGCATATTATTCTTTAACGATACTTCCGGACAATGTTTTATCCCCTTCCGAGTTCGCCATCACCTCCCAACCTATGAACCCTATGACCTGGCATGAAGCCTCTTAATGCATCAAATTAAAAGTTTTAATTAAACAGTGTTTTACCTAACACCAAATGACAAAATAACATATATAAATCATGTGAAAACAAATATACAATGAAGTAGAAATAAAATATAAATGCTTATCAGTGATGCTGAAGATGGGTGGCGTGGGTGGGATGTTGGTGCTCCACTGACAGACTACCTCTGTTTTGGTGATGTTGATGGTCAGCCCCATCCTGCTGTAAGCCTTCACAGCTGCATCCAGGACAGCCTGGAGGTCTTGTGGAGTGTGAGCCACAAGAGCGCAGTCATCTGCATACTGCAGCTCAAGGACCCTCACTCTGTGCAGCTTGGTGGTTGCTTGCAGCCTCCTGATGTTGAAGAGGTTGCCATCTAGCCTATAGACACACTCCTACACACACACACACACACACTCCTACACACACACACACACACACACACTCTTACACACACACTCCTGATGTTGAAGAGGTTGCCATCTAGCCTATAGACACACTCCTACACACACACACACACACTCCTACACACACACACACACTCTTACACACACACTCCTGATGTTGAAGAGGTTGCCATCTAGCCTATAGACTACTGTCACCCCGCTGTTGTCCTCAATTTCCTTATGACATACACACACACACAAAGTACACACTCTCTCAAAGGATAGGTGTGTGTGACACACACACACACACACAGCCACACACTCTCAAAGGATAGGTGTGGGTGACATATACACACACAAACGCACACAGACAAACACGCGCACACACACACACACACACTCTCAAAGGATAGGTGTGTGTGACACTCACACAAACGCACACACACACACAAACACACACACACACACACACACACACACACACACAAAGACAGCTGCTGTGTCTGATAAACACACATTTAAAAAAGGACAGCAATTTGAAACTAAGAGTGTTCCATATGGGTGTGTTGGTGTGTGTGTGTGTGTGTGTGTTGTATGCCATTGCTCTACATGGTTCTTCTAAACTAACCCACTTGTATCACTTTAGATAAAAGCAGCTGTCAAATAAGTCTGCAAATGCACTTCACGCACAGAATTGAGTGAGTGTGTCTGTGTGTGAGTGTGTGTCTGTGTGAGTGTGTGTGGGTGTATGTGTGAGTGTGTGTGTGTGAGTGTATGTGTTTGTGTGTCTGTGTGTGTGTGAGCAGTGGCGGCGCCAGACATTTTTTTCTGCAGGTGCTATGGGGGAGCTCGGCGTTTTAGTGAGGGTGCTATGAAATTAGGATGATAGCCTATGTGTCACATGGTTCTCTACTACAACAACTTTACATGTTTGCTCTCTGAAGCGTCTTTGGGGTCCATGAAAAGCGCCTATCAAACCGATTGTATTATTATTATCTAGGCTTCTTCCGACAGACGCGCACATCTGCGACCGCCACTGACAAAAGGCATACAGCATGTTATAGAGTCCGCAATCCCAAATACCTAACTTACTTTAAAACACTTGTGGTAGTGAGGATTTAAAGTTGGGCGACAGGTGACCACTACCATGTCAGATGGAGTGAAATGAATCTTGAAATAGCAGTTAGAATGAACTAAAACAGTCAAAGAGTCAGAAATGCGTTAAAAAGGTATATATTATTTCAGTTCACAATCATCAGTAGTCACATAGAACCTTATGTATAGCCTACCTAGCACACAGACAGACTGCTTGTCTTAGGCTAAAGAGTCTCTGATTT
>NC_045164.1:29731528-29734028 GCF_900700415.2 Clupea harengus
ACATTGACCCCACGCACCGTGAGGAGGATGGTTCGACTGGAAAAAGAATCTCCAAGGATCACAGCTGGAGAATTGTAGAGGTGAGTTGAGTCTTGGGGTCAGAAAGTCTCCAAAACTACCATCAGACGCCACCTACATCACCACAAGTTGTTTTGGAGGGTTGCCAGAAAAAAGCCTCTGCTGTCAATCAACTACAAACTAAAGCGCCTACAGTTTGCCAAATGTAAGTCAGACTTTCAATGGGGCCGAGTTATATGGTCAGATGAGACCAAAATAAAGCTTTTTGGCAACAAACATCAAAGGTGGTTTTGGCGTAGACAGAAACATAGCCATACAGAAAAGACCCCCATACCCAATGTGAAGTATGGTGGCGGATCTTTAATGTTGTGGGGCTGTTTTTCTTCCAAAGGCCCTGGACATCTTGTTAGGATACATGGTATCATGGACTCCATCAAATACCAGCAGATATTATATGAAAACCTAACAGCCCCCTCCAGTAAGCTTAAAATGGGCTGTGGTTAGACCTTCCAGCAGGTCAATGATCCAAAGCACACCTCAAAATCAACACAAAAATGGTTCACCGACCGCAGAATAAAGGTTTTGCCATGGCCATCACAGTCCCCCGACTTAAACCCCATAGAAAATCTGTGGGATGAGCTGAAGCCGAGTCTACAAACGTTGACCTCAGAATCTGAAGGATCTGGAGAGATACTGCATGTAGGAATGGTCTCAGATCCTGTGCCATGTGTTCACCAACCTCATCACGCATTATAGGAGAAGACTCAGAGCTGTTATGTTGGCAAAGGGAGGGTGCACAATACATTAAATTAAGGGGTGCCAATAATTGTGGCACACATGTTTTGGGGGAAAATATTTATTTAATGTCAACAGTTTTTTTTTCTTTCAATAGTTTTACTTCAATGAAAAGGTAGGATTTTTGTGAATATTTTGAGTGAAAGACCAAGAGGATAAACAGCAAAGACATATTTTTTTATAGCCTGTTTTGCTCATATTCACTAGGGGTGCCAATAATTGCGGAGGGCACTGTACTCATACACACACACACACACACACACACACATATACTCATACACACATATATACACACACTCATACACACACACACACACACACTCATAAACACCTACACATACATTCATACACACACACACCCTCATACACACACACTCATACACTCCTACACGTACCTTCATACACACTTACACATACACACACCTTCATACACACTGACACATACACTCACATATACACACATTCATACACTCATACATTTACACATACACACGTACAAATTCATACACTTACACACACAAACTCATAAACACGCACACACACACACATTCATGCTCATATACACGATACACAATCAGTAGATTTGTCTGACTTCTGTGAAAAACCTAATGCCTCAAACCTCTCTATCCCCCTCTTCTCTTCTCCCTCTCTTTCCCTCCCTCTCCTTCCTTCCCTCCCCCCCTCTCTCAGAACCCAGTGGTCTCGCTCTGTTGTAGTGACTGTGCTCGCTGGCGTGCAGCTGATTGGCTGCTGCGCACTGATGCATTATGGGAGAGCGTGTGTTGGGGTTCGCTCAGACAGACGCTCCTCCACTTCCTCTTCAGCTCGCCCTGCACCTGTCAATCAAAAGGGGGGTCAGAGAGAGAGCATTTATGTGTGTGAGTGAGTGTGTGTGTTTACATTTACGTGTGTGTGTGTGTGTGTTTGCGTTTATGTGTTTGCGTGTTTGCGTGTTTGCGTGTTTGCGTGTTTGCGTGTTTGCGTCTGTGTCTGTGTCTGTGTCTGTGTCTGTGTCTGTGTCTGTGTCTGTGTGTTTCTAATTGCAATTGGCTCCCCTTTGATCTAAGTTGGTCAGCATACCTTTGATATCAGCAGCATGATGAGAGAGAGAGAGAGAGAGAGAGAGGAATGGGAGAGAGAGAGAAGGGAGAGAGAGAGAGGAAGGGAGGGAGAGAGAGAAGGGAGAGAGAGGGAAGGGAGAGAGAGAAGGGAGCGAAAGAGGGAGAGAGAGAGAGAGAGAGGGAGGAAGGGAGAGGGAGAGGAGGGGAGAGAGGGAGGGATGGGAGGGAGGAAGGGAGAGAGAGGAGGGGAGAGAGAGAGTAGGGGAGAGAGAACATGGGTGTCAAAAATACCAAATGTCCTCTTTATTAATTTGTAAATCCATACTGTAATGGGTCATACTAATATTATATTATAACATTATATTATAATATACTAAAGGGCCACTATACATTTAATGAAAATGTATGAAGATGTAACATCCCTTTAGACACCACACACACACACACACACACACAGACACACACACACACACACACACACACACACACACACACACACAGACACACACACACACACACACACACACACACACACACACACACACAGACACACACACACACACACACACACACACACACACACAGACACACACACACACACACACACACACACACACACACACACA
>NC_045164.1:29756528-29759028 GCF_900700415.2 Clupea harengus
GACCGAGGAGCAAGCCTCTTTGACCTCCTCTCACCTCAGGCATCGCCTGCACACGGTGAAGAACTACTCTCTTTGTTCTCACTTCTTACGGCCGATATACGCCTAAGATCTCAGTCACCGAACTGATAAATGAGACAAAGTAAGTTTAGCGAAAGCAGCTAACAATAGACCTGCTAGCTAAATTGCAGAGGAAAGCAGCTAACAATAGACCTGCTAGCTAACTCTACACAACGGGAACAAAAGGCAGACTGCAACGTTCTGAGCGATCAAATCCTCCGACCTAAACTGCAGTAAAACAGAGACATCACAGCAAGGACAATTTTCTCCAGCTACGGACGGCATCATCTCTTCTCTGCCGTTTCAACATCGGACTCGCCAGCACGACCCTTTTCATAAAGGACTGGTAACTCTGACATTAACTGGGCATTTAGCTATCCTAGCTATTCACAGCCTGGCTAAGCATAAGACTGTTTACATGCCATTGTTCATGTGTTTCATATGTTTTGTTTACTGAACGTAACTGTTTATATATTTTCATTGTTAGTTGGTAGTTGGCTTCGCCACACCATCTGGGTTATCGTTAGGATTGCTTCTCAGACACATCGGGTCTTGCATGCATCACTAACCATTTCCCTCTTTTCTAACATGGCATCTTAATCGCGCACGATTACATATACATTGGCCTTCACATAGCCACACACGCGAAGAGAATACTCAAACTTCGCGCTGCATATAGGCTCGCCCTTGTTCACATCACATGTATGTTCGCGTACGTGCACACACATGCACGCGGAACTACGGTGATCAAACAAAGGAACACACACACACATTCTTTCTGGCGCGCTCCTAACAGCGCAACCCCGAGCCCACCGGCTTACACACACACACACACACACACACATCCCCACATTCCTTCAATTCATTGGTTAGTTACATTTAGCTAGATTACATATTGTGTGTTATTTCTTATCATTGTGTAAATAAATACTTTGATTTATATACGCTGGTTTATTTAATGTTGCACAAGAATGGACGTTGCCAACCTCTTCTATTCAGAATTCTAATGACCTTCAACCATACTATTAGTAAGGTAACTTTGGTTGTAGTTATTAATTTAATTATTAATCAGAGTTCCGAATTGATAGTATAATATATTTTATGAGACTGATATATTTAACGAGACTGATTTGTGGATTATCATTATTTTGACCACGTGGAGGACACTACACTTTGTGTGGCGCCCCCTAGGTGTTCAACTTAATTGATCTGCCTTTGTGTTGAATGGTTGATGCCTGTCCAATCGGGTGAGATTACCAACATATTGTTGCTGTTGCAAGGACAGCACCAGTGTGTCTTGGTGGCCCTCGCAAAGACGGTATCACAATTTACACACAATTGCACCCACATTCACCCGGCTCCTGCTCACAGGGTAAGTTACCTACATAGTCTGGTACTCCCATGTGAGGCTGGTACCAATTTCACCTACAGTGCTCACCTGTCCCAGTTCCCCCAGGGCACAAAAGATGAGGGCAAACATGGAGCAGCGCTTCAGCTGCGTCCTTGATCCAACGGATTCAAAGTTCTCGCCCCTCGCCACTGCTGCATGCTTCCCTGATCCAACCGTTTCACCCGAAGCCCTCGTTGGGAATGCGGACAGCCAAATTCAGGAGCTTCTGAGACGAGCAGAAGACTACATTGCTCAAACTATATCACCACAAGGTGAGGAAGAGGAGGATGATGCTTATGAGGAGGAAGAAGAGAGAAGGGAGGCACCAGAGACAGCACCATCTTCAAAGCGTCCCAGATTTCGATTCTTCTCAAAAAGCAAGAACAAGCCGGCCATTAAGACCAAAGCCCTGTGTCAGGCAAGAGCTACAGAAATTCAAGGAGCAGCTTTCTCAGCCCATACATGAAGAGAGCGGCGCTATTGACTTGTGGGCCGCTCAGGGTTCTACTCTGTACCAGACCCTAAAACCTCTTGCCTTTGAACGTCTGGCAATGCCAGCATCTCAAGCATTGCTGAGCGGGTTTTTAGAATTACAGGCGACCTCACTCGTGGTCGGCGAAATAGAGCAAGGCTCATTTTAGAGAGAAGTGCTTTCCTCAAACTGACTAGAGGTAGGGAGCCTCATTCTGCTGACTCGAGGTGGGGGGTTCATGTTGCTGTTAAGACTGCCCCATCTAATTGTTAAAGCGTGTGTGTGTTTGTGTGTGTGTGTGTGTGTGTGTGTGTGTTAAACCGAACAGTGTAACAACGTATGTCTTGTACACACACATCCATGCACACATACACAAACAACAAGCATACACGCACACACACATACTCACGCACACATACACACACAAAACTTTTTTTTTGTACGCACACAGTCACGCACACATATAAACACTGTTCATGCGCACAAGCACCATCTGTTAGAGATATGTGTGTGTGTGTGTGTGATATGTTTTATGTTATTATGTGTTATGTTTTATGTGTCAGAAAATAAATAGACCGACT
>NC_045164.1:29764028-29766528 GCF_900700415.2 Clupea harengus
GTCCTAACCGGGAGTGTCTCTCACACACACACACACACCCTAGTCTAGTGACGGGGTGAGGTGCCAGATATCTGCCCGGATTCTCATGAAGAAATGATTCGTTAATCACACGGATATTGTGTGTGTGTGTGTGTGTGTGTGTGTGTGTGTGTGTGTGTGTGAGAGAGAAGAAAGGACTGGTTAATCACACAGATAGTGTGTGTGTGTGTGTGTGTGTGAAGAAAGGACTGGTTAATCACACAGATATTGTTTAATTGGGTAAAAATGAAACCCCCTTTCTGTCAATAGATCTGTGGCGCCATCTACTGTTTCACTTCATAAATGACACTGCTGCTGTCTCAGAGTAAACAGGCATATTTGGGTTAGAATCTCTGGGTTAGGGTCGTGACCTCTGGGTTAGGGTCATGACCTCTGGGTTAGGGTCACGACCTCTGGGTGTAGCTGATTCTAAGAACATCTCCTCCTATGATGTGAAATATTCACCATCGCTAGGAACACGGGGAAAATACAAGGAGCAAAACACGCAACATGAAATGAGGAGAAGGCAACGAGTAACAAGAATACACAGACTGTATACACCATGGATAAAGAGGGACAGGTGAAAACAATCAAGGTGTGTGTGTATGTGTGTGTGTGTGTGTGTGTGTGTGTGTGTGTGTGTGTGTAGCAACAGGAGGCTGTGTGTGTGGCAATCGCCGGTCTCCCAGCAGGACATGAGGGCTTTGACGTAAAATATCCAGACACCTGTTAGTCACTTACCTGCTTTTCCTGACCTAACACACACACACACACACACACACACACACACACACACACAGTTATGTACAGGAACACACACAAACAAGCTGAGTAAAAACATTTATTCCCACCCCTGTGAAAATCACACACACACATACACACACACAGTGTGACACACACGCACACACACACACACGCACACACACACACACACACACAGTGTGACACACACGCACACACACAGTGTGACACACACACACACACGCACACAGTGTGACACACACACACACACACACACGTGCACACACACACAGTGTGACACGCACACACACACACACACACAGTGTGACACACACGCACACAGTGTGACACACACGCACACACACACGCACACAGTGTGACACACACGCACACACACGCACACACACACAGTGTGACACACACACACACACGCACACACACACACACACACACACGCACACACACACAGTGTGACACACACACACACACACACACACACACAGTGTGACACACACTCGCCCACATCGAGAGGAGCAGAGAATGCACGCCACAGAGATTCACTTTCACATGAAATTGCACCGACTCAGTTTGCCCCCCCAACACACACACACACACACACACACACACACACACACACACACAAACTTCCAGCTGAGTTTGCCCCCCCAACACACACACACACACACACACACACCAACTTCCAGCTCAGTTTTCCCCCCCAACACACACACACACACACACCAACTTCCAGCTCAGTTTGCCCCCCCAACACACACACACACACACACACACCAACTTCCAGCTCTGTTTGCCCCCCACACACACACACACACACACACACACACACCAACTTCCAGCTCAGTTTGCCCCCCCAACACACACACACACACACACACACACACACACCAACTTCCAGCTCAGTTTGCCCCCCCAACACACACACACACACACACACACACACCAACTTCCAGCTGAGTTTGCCCCCCCAACACACACACACACACACACACACACACACCAACTTCCAGCTGAGTTTGCCCCCCCAACACACACACACACACACACACACACACACACCAACTTCCAGCTGAGTTTGCCCCCCCAACACACACACACACACAAACACACACACACAAACACACACACACACACCAACTTCCAGCTCAGTTTGACGATCACATTGTTGACATGACAGCGAATGAAATACGCAAAGGATACGGACAAAGCGCAATACACACAAACAAAAAAATGACACACATTTGAATGACAACTCCTTAGAAAGTGTTCTTAAAGACTCTCCAAATACTCCTGACATTGTTGTTGTTGATGATCTTTTAAAAACCATTGTGATCCTGGAAGTGGGTTGTTGCTTTGACATGTATATGGACCTGTGTTTCTCTGACATTTTTTTTAAATATCAGCCATTAACTCATGCTCTGACAGTTGGTGGTTATAGAACAAAACTAGTTGTACTCATTTATGGTAGCCTTGGACATGTTCATAGACTCTGTGTTAGAGGATTGCAAATTGCTGGACTTAATAAGAAGAACTCTAAGCAAATAGCTCTGTGTCAGCAATCATAGGCAATCTGCATATATGGAGAAGGCGCTGCCATCTCTACCCCTGATATGACTATGTATTCATCTACTGATTCACTTGGCAGTAAATACTGTTTGTGTTGTTGTGTGAGGTATAATAGGCTCTTTATTAATATTTGGATGCTGTGGTGTTGTAATCAGTA
>NC_045164.1:29774028-29775651 GCF_900700415.2 Clupea harengus
AACGGCGGAGAGGCCATTCTCCATATTAAAAGTAATTGTAGCGGCACAATTTTTTTCAATCTATAATTATTAGCTAGCTATCAAAGCATATATACATACACACACACACACACACAGCCAACGGCACCACTGTCACACACATACACACACACACACAGCCAACGCCACCACTGTCACACACACACACACACACACACACACACACACACACACACACACACACACACAGCCAACGCCACCACTGTCACACACACACACACACACACACACACACACACACACACACACACTATCCAAGCATATATACATAGACACCCCATTGGCGTTTGGGTCGCCCCATTGGCCATCTTGGGGAGGTGAAGACTGGCCAAACAAACAAACAAACAAACAAACAAACAAACAAACAAACGCATATTAACGGTGGAGCTGCGGCTTTTCTGGATAAAAAGCACAATAGTGTTTACATTTCTCAACCGATTTCAAAACTAGCGAGTCAACAACTTCCCTGACACAGTCAAACATCAAGCAAGAGTTAAGGAGGTACTGCACTAGGCGCATGCAAGTTTCGAAAAAATTATTCATTAAATTTTTAATTGTCCGTTAGTCCACCACTAACATTCTCGTCTCGTCAACGAAAGTAAAATAGATTTAGTCACAGTTTTTATTTCCAAAGACCCGTTTTCTTCACCTCAACGTCACGTCTTGTGAACGCATATTTTTCGTCAAAGTTGCGTTAACGAAATTAACATGCGTACGCGCGCGCGTGTGTGCGTGTGTGAGGTGTGTGTGCGTGTGTGAGGTGTGTGTGTGCGTGTGTGAGGTGTGTGTGCATGTGTGAGGTGTGTGTGCGTGTGTGAGGTGTGTGTGCGTGTGTGAGGTGTGTGTGTGTGTGAGGTGTGTGTGCGTGTGTGTGCGTGTGTGAGGTGTGTGTGCGTGTGTGAGGTGTGTGTGTGTGTGTGAGGTGTGTGTGCGTGTGTGAGGTGTGTGTGAGGTGTGTGTGTGTGTGTGAGGTGTGTGTGAGGTGTGTGTGTGTGTGTGTGAGGTTTGTGTGTGAGGTGTGTGTGTGTGTGTGTGTGCATGAAAAGCAGCCTTTGTCTTTTCTTCCTCCATCACTACTCTCTCTCTCCCTCTCTCTCTTCTTCTCCTTCTGTATCTCTCTCTCTCCCTCTCTTTCTGTCTCTCTTCCTCTCTCTCTCTTTTCCTATCCCTCTCTCTCTCTCTTTCTCTCTCTCTCTATCCCCCTCTCTCTCTATCTCTGTCCCTCTCTCTTTCTCTCTCTCTCTCTCTCTATCCCTCTCTCTCAGGTGAGGTTGTATCTGATCTCTCTCTCTTTCTCTCTCTCTCTATCACTGTCCCTCTCTCTCTCTTTCTCTCTCTCTATCCCCCTCTCTCTCTATCCCTCTTTCTCTCTCTCGATCCCTCTCTCTCAGGTGAGGTCGTACCTGATCTCTCTCCCTCTCTCCATCCCTCTCTCTCCCTCTATCCCTATCTCTCTCTCTTTCTGTCTCTCTATCCCCCTCTCTCTATCCCTCTCTCTCTATCCCTCTCTCTCTCTTTCTCTATCTCCCTCAGGTGAGGTCGTACCTGATCTCTCTCTCTTTATCCCTATCTCTCTATCCCCCT
>NC_045164.1:29783651-29786151 GCF_900700415.2 Clupea harengus
TTAGTGTTTCTGTTAGTGTGTAAATAGTTTGTAAAGTGTATAAATAGTTCAGTTGTAATAAGTGCATAAACAATTGCAATAGTTGCAAGTTGCAACAAGTGTGAATATTCATAATTCAAAATAATTCTACCAGACAGACAGGCTGTCTCATTGTTCACCATAGTGTAATGGCATGTGTGTATTGGTGCAAAGGTATGTGGTGGCATGTTTTTCATTGTTGTTTTTCAGTAAAGGGGAGAAATTGCCCTTTAATTATGTGTCTATCTTTAATGTACCCAACCCACATAGCTTTAGGTTTTTTTCCACCTCAAACACACATCTGTAAAATTATGTAATTCATACTTATGGAAATAACTATGTAGTCATATAGTCAGATACGGAAAATTGGTCTACATAGCCGTGTATAATCAATGCTATGATGTCACCATGTAGTTTTCATTAATATCTTGCTGTGGGCTAATACTAATATGAATGCCATTTGTTAAGTATTCAAAAAGCTGGGCAGGAACAAGCTGGTAAAAAAGGGAACCTTACAGATGTTTTGTTTATTACTATCATAGATAAATATACCAGTATCGTATCGTATTTGTGGTATCGTATCGTATTTGTGGTATCGTATCGTAAGTATCGGGTATCGTGATATTTTGGCAGGTATAGTATCGAAGTCATCATTTTGGTATCGTGACAACCCTAGTATAAACTCAAAGCGCCCGGACTGTATGTATGTATATGTGTGTGTGTGTGTGTGTGTGTGTGTGTGTGTGTGTGTGTGTGTGTGTGTGTGTGTGTGTAAACTTAAAACGCCAGGGCTGAGTACAAATAATAGGAGAGAGCGAGTCTTCAGGGGCAACCCTTCTCCCAAACCAGAACAGCCCCTGAACCAGAGAGCCAGACCAGACCAGACCAGACCACAACACACCAGACCAGACCAGACCAGACCAGACCAGACCACAACACACCAGACCAGACCAGACCAGACCAGACCACACCAGACCAGACCAGACCACACCACACCAGACCAGACCACACCAGACCAGACCAGACCAGACCAAACCAGACCAGACCAGACCACACCAGACCAGACCACACCAGACCAGACCAGACCCACACCAGACCAGACTAGACCAGACCAAACCAGACCAGGCCACAACACACCAGACCACACCAGACCAGACCAGACCAGATCAGAGAGCCACACCAGACCCACACCAGACCAGACCAGACCCACACCAGACCACACCAGACCAGACCAGACCAGACCAGACCAGACCACACCAGACCAGACCAGACCAGACCCACACCAGACCATGAGCAGACCAGACCAGACCAGACCAAACCAGACCAGACCAGACCAGACACACACACACAGAGCACAGGACCCAGACCAGACCAGACCAGACCCCAACTGTGTTCTCATAAACATGCTCTCCATCTGGGAGCACCTTGTGGGTAAGATCAGCACACACTTGAACATGAACAGACAGACACACACACACACACACACACTTGAACATGAGCAGACACACACACACACACACACACACTTGAACATGAGCAGACACACACACACACACACACACACACTTGAACATGATCAGAAACACACACACACACACACATAATTGAACATGAGCAGACACACACACATACACACGCTTGAACGTTTGCAGACACACACACACACACACACACACACACACAAACACACAGTAAATGAGTACATTCTCAATAAGAATAGACATATTTAGCGGTAGTAGTGTGGGGTTCGCACGGTGCTTCAGTTTCTACTCGTGTTGCGCAGTTATTGAAGTGGGCCTGCACACACACACACACACACACACACACACACACACACACACACACACACACACACACACACACACACACAAGCTCAGGGGGCTTCCTGAAACACGCGCACCCCCCGGACAACTGCTTCTGTGAGGAGCTCAGTGGGCTCGCGTCAGCTGTATGGCGTAGCGGCGCGTGCCCCCGGAACGCCGAGTGTACACACACACACACACACACACACTTTTAGCCATAAAAGGCTGTGCGGCGTGAACCCGAGAGCTCCTCGCGGCGATCTGTCCCAACATATCCCCGGGACACAGTCACACACACACACACAGTCGTGTCTTGCAGCAATCAGAGCTCCCGGCCGAATATTTTTTGTTTTCCTTTCGGCCATGCAAAATAAACGACACGAAAACAAACACACACGCGCGCGCGTTCGCATGCACAGTTGACAACTACTCTCACAGGCTCGTGATTTGACGGTTTGGCAAAACCGATCAGGCAAGCACTGTAGCGTCTCATCTATCAAAGACCAAGGTCACGAAATCAAACCTCCCTCTCTGAGCTGTTTACATACGTAGCGGATCCGCTCGTCACAGGCGACACCTCGGCTCCGCCTCGTGCGATTCATAAACCGTCAATCAGTCCACAGCGACTGTGGTAGTTACAGCCTCCATGTAGGTCAGGAACGCAAAGCGCGAATCGGTGA
>NC_045164.1:29798651-29803651 GCF_900700415.2 Clupea harengus
CACACACAGACACGTGCGCGCACACACAAGTGAGCACGCTCCCACCAGCGGACAGAATTGGGCTTAAGAATCAGTGCACAGCTACGGACACTTTTAAGCTTTAAAAAAACTAATAACCAGGCGTTCATGAATCCGGCAGAGATCTTTTTCTAGGTAGGGTCGACAATGAGGCCCAATGAGAATGGCTACAACAGACGTGGAAACAGAACGTACAGAATGTCCGCACCGAAAATTCAGAAATAGATGTGGCTTCCATTTTTTATCATTTTCCGCGAGTTGTGCGTGGCCCTTTTTACATAGAGTATGGTAATAAATCTATGAAATGTAACGAAAATTATTTATTTTGCTGTGAATAATGAAGGAAGCAACAAATCCGATTATTTGCCAAACCCTCAAGAGCTGTTGCCATGGAGATTTAACGTTACTTTCTGTTTGAAGACAAGGTAGCAGCTAGTGTTGAAAATTGAAATTGGACGACAACAAGGATAGCAAAACAGATTGATAAGCAATGAGAACGGCAGAAACACAGGCAGGACGTCAGATGACGAGACAGATCATAGTGACACAGGCTGTGTTTTTTTTCCCCGTCATATGAAGGCTGAGACATTCATAACATTTTATTCAGTCGTACTGGTCCTTTTGTAATGCCAACATGTGCACTTCGTTGTGGATAAGTAAAGCCTATTTTGCTACATTTTTGTAGTCCTGGTAATCTTTTGTTTGGCATATTGGTGAGGTTATTAAGAGGACCATTTCTCAATCGTTTTGTTCTTGATGAATTAATGTTTGTTTATTAATCAATTATTTTTCAACAAATAACTCAATTATAATTACAAAGAGGACAATTCACAACTTTTTTATCGCAACTTTAACTTGTTTTGCCAATTTCATTGCAACAAAAACCTAAAAATAAAAACTTTCATCGCAACTTTTTGGAAAAGCTCCTGCGAAATCAGGAATTTTAGGCCACAAATATCTCAAAAAATTTTCTTCCAGAATCCCAGAAAGATACACCACTGCAGCGACAAGCTGCACACTTTGTGGATAATTGTCATAAAAAGGCATGTTCCGATGTTTAGTTGTTATATTGACTGCTGTCATTAAAAGAAACACATGAACACCATGATTCCTTTGAGCGTTTGTGTCGGTGGCCATGCCACGCCGCGCCGCGCACCGTGCACCGTGCCGCAGCCCCCCCCCCCCCCCCCCCAAAGCTGTAAACCTAGGGGAAACACTGCACACACACACCCCATTAATACATACACACACCATTAATACACACACACACACACACACACACACACACACCATTAATACATACACACACACACACACACACACCATTAATACACACACACACACACACCATCAATACACAGACACACACGCACACACACTCCATTAACACACACACACACACCATTAATACACACACAATTAATACATATACACACACACACCATTAATACACACACACACACACACACCATTAATACACACACACACACACACCCACACACACCAATAATACACACACACACACACACACACACCATTAAAACACAGACACACATACACCATTAATACACACACACACACACACACACACACCATAATACATACACACACACACACCATTAATACACACACACACCATTAACACATATACACACACACACAGGGCTGTCAAAATTGCTCAAAAATGACGTTCGAATATTCCCTTTAAAAAAACACATATATTCAAACATATTCGAATGTCCGGTTGCGCATCAAGGCACGTGAATAACAGGATACATTAATACAACGAGACATAACTACTTGTATAGGTAATTTATTTAAGTTAACATATTTAACAACATATTACCTACACAAAAATAAGTAAATGAACTAATGGCCAAGACCGCAGACCTTGGCCTCTCGCTCGCACACACGCACTCTTTCTTTCTCTCTCTCTCTCTCTCTCTCTCTCTCCCCCCCTCATCGTCGCGCTCTCTGCGCATATCGGTTTAAATGAACGACAACAATAAACAAATGTTGAGCGATGATCAAGTGTTTCGTGCAAGCAACTTAAGGTCGCGATTCTTGTCCCAAATATGGCAGGCTTCATTCATTGAACGCTCCGAGCGAGCTGGGCTGTGGTCATAATCAAACCAGTGCATGAAGCTGTTGTAGCCTATCTAGTCTATTTTATTCATGCAATATACAGCCAGTACAGTAGCGACTAGCCCACACTAGTCATGTTTCTGTTAACGTTAAATAAAATGAGACACGGTACCTCGGTTCCAGTGCTTTACAGAACTCCCTGAAGCCTATCCCATCCACCACACTGATCGGCCTCATGTCCTTGCATATGAACGAAATCAATATTTGCGTGCAGGCCTCCTGTCGTGCCGCAGACAACGAACTTGTGACGGACGGCGCAAAATAAGTTCCACATATTATGCCGTATTCACTTGGGTGCACATTTTGGAGATGTAGCCTCATGTTGCTAGTTGTTGAATGGTTGGCTAACTCTAGCTTGACTTAGCTTACACACTAGTTTAGCTGTAGGCTCAACAAGTTTACAATCAACTGACCAAAATCCGAAACATTTCCAGACATCACTCTTTAGATTTTAGGGGGTTACAATCACTTTCTCTGCTGCGGTCAAGCTGGGTTTTGCACCTTCTGCCATCTTCCACGCAAGTCAACTTGCTTGCCTACAGAGTGCTTGATGGTTCTGCTCCTATCTACCTAAATGCTCTTGTAAGGGCAAATGTTACACCCAGGATGCTGCGCTCTTCTAGTGAGCGTCGTTTGGCACTGCCGTCTGTGCAAGCACGGCAGTCCAGACTATTCTCATTTGTAGTTCCACGTTGGTGGAATGAGCTGCCCAGCACTACCAGAGCAGGGGCGTCCCTCTCTACCTTTAAGAAGCTTTTGAAGACCCAACTCTTCAGAGAGCACTTCCCGTCCTAACTGGCACTTCGACTAGTGCGTAACTTGCAATTACAGCAGTTACACTTCTGCACTCTTTCTTTCTTTTTATTTCATTTTGTTATATTTCTTATGTAAAGTAGTATTTATTTATTGTTACACCAGGTTCTATTGCTCGTAGCTTGAATATTCTCTCCCTTGTACGTCGCTTTGGACAAAAGCGTCTGCTAAATGACTAAATGTAAATGTAAATGTCAACAGTTGCTGTGCCAGACAGTGCGACTCCTGTGACCTGTCCCTTACCTCAGGCGCAAAGCAGACAGTCGCGCCGCTGCTGTTTGTTTTTCTCTCTTTTTTTTTTTACATTCGAATATTAATTTTCACATTCGAAATTCAGTTTTTAACAACTATTCGAATATATATTCGAATTTAGAATATTCGTTGACAGCCCTACACACACACACACACCACATTAATACACACACACACACTCCATTAATACACAGACACCACATTAATACACACACACACACTCCATTAATACACAGACACCACATTAATACACACACACACACTCCATTAATACACAGACACCACATTAATACACACACACACACCACATTAATACACACACACACTCACATCTGAGGATGTCCACAATGAGGTCCGTGTCCGTGGTGATGTTCTTGATGTGGTCCAGATTGGCCAGGGTAACGACCGGCACGTACTGGTCACTGTCCATCTGGGAGATCAGATACATGTCGCTGGAGAGGTTCTCACTACACACACACACACACACACACACACACACACACACACACACACACACACACACACTTTAAATACTGTATATAAAGCAATGGAACTGAACCGACACAATGAAAAACAATCGCAGCTTGCATGAGTGTGTGTGTGTGTGTGTGTGTGTGTGTGTGTGTGTGTGTGTGAGAGAGTGTGTGTGTGTATGAGTGTGTCTTACCGTGATAAACAAAACTGGAGAGTTTCCTTCAGATTTTCTCTCAGGTCGCTTTTTTCATCTCTCTCTGGCACCTCCTCTGCAGACACAAACACACACACGAGCACAGACAGACAGACACACACACACACACACACACACACACACACATTAGCGCACACACACGAGCACACACACACACACTAGCACACACACACACACACATTAGCACAGACACGAGCACAGACACACACACGAGCACGGACATACACACACACACACACACAGACACACACACACAGACACACACACACAGGTGTAGTAAGGTGAGGTCATGTGAGGTCATGTGAGGTCAAGTGTGATGAGGTCATGTGAGGTCATGTGAGGTCATGTGAGGTGAGGTCATGTGAGGTTCACGAGCACAGACACACACACACACACACACACACACACACACATTAAGGTGAGGTTCTCGTTCTCCTGACCCGAGGGGGCGGGGCTCTGCAGCACCATGTTGGCTTCCTGGGTCACAGTGGGAGGAGTCTCGGCCTGAGCCAATGGCTGCTCCTCAAATATTCCGGTATCATCATGCTCATCACCTAATCAAGATCAGAACACACACGTCAAGCAGCCAACACACACACACACACACACACAACAGTGGAGAACACACACACACTCAACCGGGGAGAACCCACACGTCAAGCAGCCAACACACACACACACACACTCAACAGGGGAGAACACACACGACAAGCAGCCAACACACACATCAAGCAGCAAACACACACACACTCAACAGAGAAGAACACACATATCAAGCAGCAAACACACACACACACACACACACTCAACAGGGGAGAACACACACATCAAGCAGCCAACACACACACACTCATCAGGGGAGAACACACACGTCAAGCAGCCAACACACACATCAAGCAGCAAACACACGCATCAAGCAGCAAACACACACACACACTCAACAGAGAAGAACACACACGTCAAGCAGCCAACACACACACACACACTCAACAGGGGAGAACACACACATCAAGCAGCCAGCACACACAATAGGGGAGAACACACACATCAAGCCGCCAACACACACATCAAGCAGCCAACACAC
>NC_045164.1:29808651-29816151 GCF_900700415.2 Clupea harengus
TCTTGATCTGTTGATATGAAACCTTAATCTTTCTCCCACTCTACAGCTGTGGTCCCCTCCATTATATTGCAGCTTATTTGACATAAAGAGAAGTTGCTTCACTTCTGCGCTCATTCCATGATGACTGCGACACGAGTGAGAGTTAAAGGCTATGGTTCATTCCATGATGACTCCGACACGAGTGACAGTTAAAGGCTATGGTTCATTCCATGATGACTCCGACACGAGTGAGAGTTAAAGGCTATGGTTCATTCCACGATGACTCCGACACGAGTGAGAGTTAAAGGCTATGGTTCATTCCACGATGACTCCGACCCGAGTGAGAGTTAAAGGCTATGGTTCATTCCATGATGACCCCGACCCGAGTGAGAGTTAAAGGCTATGGCTCATTCCATGATGACTGCGACACGAGTAGGAGTTAAAGGCTATGGTTCATTGGTGTGTCTATATTGGCAGCATCTTAAGAAGCTGATCATGATAATAAGGATGTGCCTCAATGCTGTTGTTTTAAATGATTCTCTGATTTAATTTTTTTACTTTATGTTATTTTATTTTTTTTTTATACTTCATTTCTGAGTTGTTTAATGTGTTTTTTAAATTTATTTTGTCTGTTTTGTTTTGTTATGGTTTGTTTATTTATTGTTCTTCTGTACTATGTAGCCTCAATCAGGGCATTGCTGCAAAAGAGCCCTGTGCTCAGTCAATTCTCCCTGAATAAACAATGATGATGATGATGATGATGATGATGATGAAGCGCAGAAGGGACTGACTTCTTTTGTTGGTGGCACGGTGGCTCAGGTGCTTGCACACACACACACACACACACACACACACACACACACAGTTGCTTGCACTGCCGCCTCACAGCAAGAAGGTCATGGGTTCGATTCCCTCATGGGGTGCTGTTGGCTCTGGGGGGCAGGTCCTCCCCAGACCTTCAGTGCTCAGGTGGGCTATCTCCCGGGCCTTTCTGTGTGGAGTTTGCATGTTCTCCCCGTGTTCACAAGGGGTTTCCTCCAATAAGAACCCCAACAGAAAAAAACATGCAAAAAGAACAGAACACTTCTGTCCGTCCCTGACCAAGACTGACTTGGTCCCCGGGCGCTTACAAGCTGCCCACTGCTCCTGGGAGGAAGGACAGTCCAGGATGGGAAAAAGGTAGAGAATAAATTCACGCGACCTCAGGCCTGCGTGTGCGTGTGTGTGTGTGTGTCCTGTGTCGCCTCCATATATATGCACGTGTGTGTTGCAGTGTGTCGTGTGTGCCATTAAAACCTGACAATTACAATTATTATTGAGGCGTAAATAAATGCATTTTCTTAAGTTGAACACTAGAGGGCGCATTGCATGTATTACACGGAGGCAGGCAAATAGCCTGGCATACAGTATGTATTATAAACCCTCGGGAGTATGAACCCTGAACTATGAACTATGAACCCTGGCATACAGTATGTATTATAAACCCTCGATAGTATGAACCCTGAACTATGAACTATGAACCCTGGCATACAGTATGTATTAAAAACCCTCGGGACTATGAACCCTGAACTATGAACTATGAACCCTGGCATACAGTATGTATTAAAAGCCGTCTGGAAATACCGTACAGGAGTATGACCCCGGGTCAGGGTAGTAGGCCAGGCAAATTAACCCATTTTAGAATTAATTGTAAAATATTTTTTTTTCAGCATAGATCATTTCTATGAGGTGTCCAGAACAACATACTAAAAGTCCTAAGAAATCCTAGTTGAGGAAATATGTTTAATTCTCATCAATCTGAGATGTGTGCTGATAATGCATGGCAAAAATACACCTCAAAAATGTATTTTTTTCCTTTACTCAATGAAAGTACCCATGAAAAGTAAAAAATTTTGTATTACAAGTTTCTTTGAAAATAAATTTGAATATGCAAATGAGCTATACACTAATCGAATATGCCCAAAATACACCCAAATAGGCTTAATTTTTTCCTTTACTCCTACCACAATAAAACTTTACATAGTAAAAGTATACATGAAAAGTAACTTTTTTTGTATTACAAGTTTATTTTGAATTGAATTTAAATATGCACATGAGCGTCACACTTATTGAATATGTCCTAATTGCACAGGCAGAAACACCATACCCCTGGCAGGTACTACCAAGCCAGGCAGTTTTCAGGTTAGAGGCCAGTCTAAAAGCAGCATTGCCATCTCCCATTGGCAGTAGGATGATTGGATGAAGATTGGGCCGATGTATTTGTCATACATATGAAGGTGTTTCTGCCTATGGACATATTCAATAAGTGTGGAGCTCATGTCCATATTCAAATTAATTTGAAAAGAAACTTGTAATACAAAAATGTGTACTTTTCATGGGTACTTTCATTGTGTAAAGTTTCATTTTGATAGAAGTATTGAGTATTGAGGTGTATTTTTGCCATGCATTATTAGCAAACATCTCAGATTGATGAGAATTAAACATATTTCCTCAACTAGGATTTCTTAGGACTTTTAGTATGTTGTTCTGGACACCTCATAGAAATGATCTATGCTGAAAAAAAATATTTTACAATTAGTCTGTCGTAAAACGCTATTGTGCCTGGACTATAAGGGAAGTTGAAAAAGCAATTTCTTACCTCCACAGACGATAGGGGGCAGTGTGAAGAAGATGGCGCTCCTTTCCAGTTGGTGGACGCCTCTCTTTGTCACTCAGCTCTCCGCTTTCTCGCTTCGGTCCTTTCCTGGTGCTGCCGAACGGCCCAACGTGTTCGGTGAAGATGGCACTCTACAATTTCAAGAAGATTATGGTGGTCCCCACCTCAAAGGTATTGTTGTTACCATGACAGCGAGTACGAGTTTGTTTCGGGCATGTTCAGTCGCTCGGCGGTCTGATTTCGGTGCGAAATGCCGTTGTTTACAGGTGGTTCTCGCACGAGAACGGACACGTGTTAGCGAATGTGCCACGAAGAAGTTAAAAGGACGTGGGTTAGCCAGCCATCGCCAAAAGTGGCTCGGCTCTTCTGATCTATAAACCCACTTCGCTGTCTTTATTAATAGTTTGTTGTTACCGGGTGAACGTGAACTCTGACCCAAATACTTGATCTTGACATTTTGGCATACAGCGTCAAGGTAGTTGACGGGTCTGTTAGCTAATGTTGGCTATCTCAGTCGGCCGGAGAAAGCAGAGTAGGCGATGGGTTTGTTGGCTAACGTTGTTAACTTCGTTTTATCAGTCGGCCAGAGTAAGCCGCAAGGGGGCTTTTTATTATGAAGTAAAGTTGCGTAACTCTCCAGTTGTCCAGCTCCTGTTAGCTGTTAGCTATCGTGCTTTTTGCTACTGTTGATGTGAACAGCTGATGTTACTTATCTGCTCTTACACTGAGATTTGGCGAGTCTCTGTTCAGTGTTATGAGTGTGAATCAGTGGCGTGCGGGGGCTTCTAGGCAAGGAGAGCCGATTCCGTCCAAGACCCACCCACTCACTCACTCACCCACTATGTCATTTCTCCTCTATGCTACATTGTAGCCTGCACTTGTTTTTGCCAAAAAGGTTACTCAATTAACCTGTTAAATAGTGCCACTAAGAGCAGTACTCAAGTGTGCAGAAAAAGTGACACAAATGCGAAAGAAACTCCAGATCCTGTAGATCGCACTTCGCATGTCACCCGATGAACTACATAGAGGAGGCTGTGGCTAGATAGGGTCCGCTAGGGGGCGGATTGGAGCTAATATGCCAGGTGACTGAATAACAATGAGAGAAGAAGCAGTCCTATGAGATCAGGTGTGGCTGCAAGGCTTTGACTGTGACCGCTCAATATGCTCCAAGTTATAACTTTTATTATAGAAAGCTGTTATTTTTGTAACTGGTTTAAACTTTTTTGAAACCCTGAAGTTGCTGGATCTAAACTCTGATGGCGGTTCAGATTGGGTCGTCTGTGTCTAGAGTGAAGTTCACCAGCGTAAAGTGAATGATGTTATTTCTGTCTGTCAGGCTCTAGTGTGTTAAGTTACTTTCTATCCCAGTTGTCCATGTTTACGGATGAGTTTGGGTCCAAACCAACATGTCTGGTTTACGGATGAGTTTGGGTTTAAACCAACATGTCTGGTTCCGGATGAGTTTGGGTCCAAACCAACATGTCTGGTTCCGGATGAGTTTGGGTCCAAACCAACATGTCTGGTTCCGGATGAGTTTGGGTCCAAACCAACATGTCTGGTTCCGGATGAGTTTGGGTCCAAACCAACATGTTTGTTTATGAGTTCGGGTCCAAACCAACATGTCTGGTGTCTGAGTCGCTCTGAAACGGCCACTTCTGAAAGCTGCCACTGCAGGGCGAGTCGTGTGTGTGTGTGTGTGTGTGTGTGTGTGTGTACGTGTGTGTGTGTGAAACGGCCCCTTCTGAAAGCTGCTCTTCTCCCCCCCCCCCCCCCCCCGACAGGACTTCATCGACATCACTCTCTCTAAGACCCAGCGGAAGACGCCCACGGTGGTGCACAAGCACTACCAGATCCACCGCATCAGGCACTTCTACATGCGCAAGGTCAAGTTCACCCAGCAGAACTACCACGACCGCCTCTCGCAGATCCTCACAGACTTCCCCAAACTTGACGTAAGTAGCCGCCGCACGCTTAAATGGCATCCTCCTACGCGTAACCCTTAACCCCTAACCCTCTCGCAGATCCTCACAGACTTCCCCAAACTGGACCTAAGTAGCCGCCGCACGCTTAAAGATAGATAGATAGATAGATGGATACTTTATTAATCCCGAAGGAAATTTAGGTCATCCAGTAGCTTATACACTTAATTTAACTCACAAACATACATACACAAATCACAGTAGAAAAACAATACACATAGGGAGAACATGTTCACAGGGAGTGGGGTGAATACAGATATTATACAGATATTACAGTGTGCAAAAATTGGTTGTGTCAGTGTTGATGTTCACGAGGAAAGTAGTGCAAAGAGTGCAGAGAGATAGTGTTCATGTGCTTGTGTGTTCATGTAAATGGCATCATCCTACGCGTAACCCTTAACTCCTAACCCCCTATCATATCTACACTTCCTACCTCAATTGCTGCTAGTCCCAATTCTGTTCATATTACATATCTATTTCTTACTGTACATATCTTATTTATTTATTCACTTACTCCACTTTACATATGCACATACTCTGCACTTTTTATTGCTATTTTGCACTTCTGGTTGGATGCTAAACTGCATTTCGTTGTCTCAGTACTTGTACTCTGTGCAATGACAAAGTTGAATCTAATCATCTAATCTAACCCCTCTGCTCTGCTCTGCTGTGCTGTAGGATATCCACCCGTTCTACGCCGATCTGATGAACGTGTTGTATGACAAAGACCATTACAAGCTAGCCCTCGGGCAGATCAACATCGCCAAAAACCTCATCGACAAGTAGGTGGCTTTCAGACAACTCGTGTGTGTGTGTGTGTGTGTGTGTGTGTGTGTGTGTGTGTGTGGGGGGGGGGAAGATACATTATGAAGTGGAGGGGGGGGAGAGAGAGATTTACAGTGTGTGGCGAAAGACGACATCCGTTGGATGGAATATGGAGCCTGTGTGTGTGTGTGTGGTTGCAGCGTGGCGAAAGACTATGTGTATCTGAAGTATGGAGACTCGCTGTAATGCAGTATGTGTGTTTAAGACAGATCATAAAGAGTGTGTGTGTGTGTGTGTGTGTGTGTGTGCAGCGTGGCGAAAGACTACGTGCGTCTGATGAAGTATGGAGACTCGCTGTATCGCTGCAAACAGCTAAAGAGAGCCGCTTTGGGACGCATGTGCACCATCGTCAAGAGACAGAAACAGAGTCTGGAATACCTGGAGCAAGGTACACACACACACACACACACCCCATCGTCAAGAGACAGAAACAGAGTCTGGAATACCTGGAGCAAGGTACACACACACATACACACACACACACACACACACACACCATCGTCAAGAGACACAAACAGAGTCTGAAGTACTTGGAGCAAGGTACACACACACGTCTACCATACTCATGCTGTTTGTTTATCTGTGTGTGTGTGTGTGTGTGTGTGTGTGTGTGTGTGTGTATTGCAGTGCGCCAGCATCTCTCCCGTCTGCCATCCATCGACCCAAACACCAGAACACTGCTGCTGTGTGGATACCCCAACGTGGGCAAGTCCAGCTTCATCAACAAGGTGTGTGTGTGTGTGCGTGTGCGTGTTTGTGTATGTGTGTGTGTGTGTGTGTGTGTGGATACCCCAACGTGGGCAAGTCCAGCTTCATCAACAAGGTGTGTGTGTGTGTGTGGATACCCCAACGTGGGCAAGTCCAGCTTCATCAACAAGGGGTGTGTGTGTGTGTGTGTGTGTGTGTGTGTGTGTCTCTGTGTGTGTGTGTGTGTGTGTGTGTGTGTGTGTGTGTGTGTGTGGGTGGATACCCCAACGTGGGCAAGTCCAGCTTCATCAACAAGGTGTGTGTGTGTGTGTGTGTGTGTGTGTGTGTGTGTGTGTGTGTGTGTGGATACCCCAACGTGGGCAAGTCCAGCTTCATCAACAAGGTGTGTGTGTGTGTGTGTGTGGATACCCCAACGTGGGCAAGTCCAGCTTCATCAACAAGGTGTGTGTGTGGATACCCCAACGTGGGCAAGTCCAGCTTCATCAACAAGGTGTGTGTGTGCGTGTGTGTGTGTGTGTGTGTGTGTGTGTGTGTGTGTGGATACCCCAACGTGGGCAAGTCCAGCTTCATCAACAAGGTGTGTGTGTGTGTGTGTGTGTGTGTGTGTGTACCCCAACGTGGGCAAATCCATCAACAAGGTGTGTGTGAGATTTTTACCCCATCCCCACTTTGGAAGCCATTTAATTCGGGCTGTTTACTGGTGTTGTGTGTGTGTGTGTGTGTGTGTGTATGTATGTATGTATTTCTAATGGTGTGTGTGTGTGTATGTATTTCTAATGGTGTGTGTTTGTGTGTTTTCTAATGGTGTGTGTGTGTGTGTGTGTGTGTTTGTCACAGGTGACCAGGGCAGATGTGGAGGTCCAGCCGTATGCCTTCACCACCAAGTCTCTGTTTGTGGGACATATGGACTACAAATACCTCCGATGGCAGGTGTGTGTGTTTGGCTTGTGTGTGTGTGTGGTTGTATGTCTAGGTGGTGTGTGTGTGTGGTTGTATGTCTAGGTGGTGTGTGTGTGTGGTTGTATGTCTAGGTGGTGTGTGTGTGTGTGGTTGTATGTCTAGGTGGTGTGTGTGTGTGTAGTTGTCTCATGCAGCTGTGTGTGTGTGTGTGTGTGTAGTTGTCTCATGCAGCTGTGTGTGTGTGTGTGTGTCTCCCTCAGGTAGTGGACACCCCCGGTATCCTGGACCACCCCCTGGAGGAGCGCAACACCATCGAGATGCAGGCCATCACGGCCCTGGCCCACCTGCGCTCCGCCGTCCTCTACGTCATGGACGCCTCGGAGCAGTGCGGACACACACTCCAGCAGCAGCTGCTCCTCTTCAACAGCATCCGCCCGCTCTTCGCCAGCAAGG